>NC_134690.1:393142581-393442581 GCF_050947455.1 Rhinoderma darwinii
AGTCCATCGGAGCACCTCAAATAGTGCCTGTCGGGCAGAACTGGGCAGATTCCCACTACACCTCACAATCCAGAAGAGGGCGCTATCATTCTGGGCCCATCTACACAGCAGCAGGCAAAGTTCCTATCACCATAAAGCCCTGCTACACCAAGGGGTCCCAGGTAAACCAGGCCCCGCAGAACATCTCAACCTGACCCGGCCTGAAGAAAATGTCACTCAGCGCGGCCTCACAAAAGCCGAAATCAAGAAGACAATAAACGAGAACCAAGAGGAGTATATCAGTGACTGGAGGAACGACATAAAGACATCCCAGAAACTGACAATATACCGGAGTCTACAGCGGGAATATAAACTGGCGCCATATCTGGAGAAACTGCCAAACCCCAGAGACAGACAGATCCTGAGCCGCTACAGACTGAGCGCCCACAACCTGCTCATCGAATCCGGGCTCCACAGACAAACCTACAAGCCCAGGGAGAGCCGACTGTGCCAATAGTGCGACCAGGAGGCCGTGGAGGATGAGACCCACTTCCTGCTACACTGCTCCAAATACTCAGCAGTGAGGGACACTCACTTCAGGAAACTCTCTGATCTCTTACCGGACTTCAGCTCCATGGAAGAGGAAGAGAAACTCTACATCCTGCTGGGTGAAGAGGAAACCACAGTGGGCACAGCGGCACAATATGTCACTGCATGCCATAGACTGAGAGAGACATGATATGCCATGGACTTGTATAACCCCGACCCTAGATGTGTCCCTATCCCCAAGCCCTCAGTCCCTATCCCTCATTCCCTTACTTCTTACTTGCTTTGGCAATGCTAATATGTATTTGGTCCTGCCAATAAAGCTTCTTTGAATTGAATTGAATTGAATTGAGATAGATAGATAGATAGATAGATAGATAGATAGATAGATAGATAGATAGATAGATAGATAGATAGATAGATAGATAGATAGATAGATAGATATGAGATAGATAGATATGAGATAGATAGATATGAGATAGATAGATATGAGATAGATAGATAGATAGATAGATAGATAGATAGATAGATAGATAGATAGATAGATAGATAGATAGATAGATATGAGATAGATAGATAGATAGATAGATAGATAGATAGATAGATAGATAGATAGATAGATGATAGATAGATAGATAGATTTATATGAGATTGATAAAAAAATATCAAAGTAGCAGTGTGTAATTTGGCACAATGCAGAATAATATCATGATGAGTAATATCTGTGGGTTTCTGTAGGATTTCCGGTGGTACTCAAATGCTTATTGACAATTTCCATTCTGCTAGATATATATATATATATATCTTATTGTCATATTTTAAATAAGAGTTAATAAGTAATAAGTTCTTCACATGACATGTTTCTTTACGCAGATTTGAATTATAATTCCAGCTTGTATGTTTTAGGTATTGACGACTCCTTCTTGTACCCCATCATGGACCACAGAAATCTGAAGCCTGGTCAGAAAAAGCATAACAGCCAGACCCCCCATCTACTGCTGATGCTGCTCCCATCATACAGACAAGAATCCCAGCAGTCAAGTCGGCGGAGGAAACGAGCGTTAGATGCTGCGTATTGTTTCAGGTATGTGAATAGATGAAAAGCAAAACTACCATCAAAAAAGTGACGCAAAATGAAAGACTATTTAAATATAAAATACTGTAATCACGCTGATTAAAGTCGGTTCTGTGTAATGCTTCATTTCCCCTGTGGTGGCGCTGCAGGGGAATAAATCATTTTCCCCTATGATTTCATAGGTTCCCCTATGATAGGTTCCCCTATGATTTCCACTGGTCACACTGTGATCAGTTTATTTTTGGGTGACCCTTCTTGCAAAAAGGGATAGTGCAACTCCTTTAACCCCTTAAGGACCAAGCCCATTTTTATGTTAAGAGTCGCAGAAAATGTTCTGTTTTTGCCTTACCTCATTCCACATTTATTTTTTTAACTTTAACGCTATATAAGGCTTTGTTTTTTGCAGGATGATTTTATTTTTTAGGCATCATTTTGGGGTACATATGATAGCGTTTAATGTATATGCGTAAAAAAATCAGTTCCGCCATATTGTATTTTTATGGCGTACACCATTTTCCTTAAATTATATGAATTTTAATGCGCTGCTTTTTATGTGCATGGGAATACCAAATATATGTAGAATTATTTTTATGGACTTTTAATAAATACATATTACAAAAAAAATATGGTGTTTGAGGTAGTTGTTTGGGACTTTTTAATTTTTTTAAATTTAATAATCACTAGAGGAGACTTTTCCTTTTTTTACCGTTTTTCATTTTATCCTCGTCGGCCCTGGCAAAGACGAATGCCAAAGCAGTGACCATTGTTTAAAGGGACCCCACTCACTTTGACAGCACCTCGATCGTTATTGATCGCAGTGCGGGATGGGATAAGCGAACGTGATCTGTGTTATATTTGATCCCGGCTGTTGTGCAGTAACTGTCAATCACAGCACTCTCCCATGTCTAGGCTAATGGTCACACCTCTTGTGCTGAAAGCCCATAATCATGTACATAAACATAGGGATGCGATAATATACCATTGTTCCCAACGTGTGAAAGTGCACTGAATGGTTAAAAAGCATTTTTTTGTTAAAATTCAGTGTGATAACCCAATATATATTCTCTTAAGAAAAGTCTCTTACTTTTTAGCTGTTTTTTTAGAATATTTTATTTGGATAAACCCCTTAGACTCATTCACACCAACCTCTGAATGAGTCTACTGGGTGGAACTTGACAGAGATTTGACCATACAAATTCTCTGTTGCTCCACAGTGTTTTCATTCCTTGATCTCTTGGTAATGGGAGTAGCGGGTTATTATTAATGTCCTAAATATGGGTAATCTCTTAATATCTGCCCAAAACAAATAACTAATTTGTGTGGTTATATATTTGATATGCTAGATAGGACAACTAAGATGATATTATGCCTAGAACAAGGCCTAAAGGGGCGGGGCATGACACAGAGATTCAAAGAACACCAAAGGAAGAATACCTGTGTCATGCTCCACCGCTTCATACCCTGCACTTGTAACCTTTTTACCTGGAGTGTCCCTGTAAATGACTAGATGTATGAGGAAACTGTATCGCTGAAGTTTTGAGGGAAGTGATTTCCCTTTAAATGAGTTCTAATATAATTTGTGTCACTGAAAAGTTCATTGTGAGTTGTTTTCCTTCATAGAAATGTCCAGGACAATTGTTGTCTACGTCCTTTGTATATCGACTTCAAGAAGGACCTTGGATGGAGATGGATACATGAACCCAAGGGCTACAATGCAAACTTTTGTGCTGGAGCTTGCCCCTATTTATGGAGCTCTGATACCCAGCACACTCGGGTAGGTGCACATAGTTCATTGGTGTATCTGTCTACTGTCCTAAGTACTGACCATGACATATATGCGTATCGCTCCCATATATTTGAAGTTATTAAGGATATGACCTTTGTGTTCAATGATAACGGCATCATTTAGGATGCAGTTAAAAATAAAAATGCACATATTCTGTATAGAGGGAGGTCGGGAATAATTTTCTCTGGTAGGCCAAAAGCACCCCAGTCCAATAATAGCGATCCAATGCCCAATACATGTGATCTAAATAGGGATGTGTTTATACTGCAATGCAAGGAAGACACAGATAATGTCTTCCCTGCTCAATAATGTAAAGCATCGTTGTTAAACCAAATGAATACAAAAGGAGACAACCAACAATATCTTCTGATGGGTGGTGTGTTAGTAGGAACTATCGGAGGGATTTACCAATTTGATATCTGCTCTAAGCCTTCCCTATGTACACCATTGTATTGTACACACCACAGCCTTATCACAAGAAACAAAACCAGTAAAAATTATATAGAGGGAACCAAGACCAGTAAAAGTTCAGATATCATCAGTTTTCTCAAATTTAAGGATTTGAAATCCACATTGGCGACTTATTAATCACATATATAGTGAAACTTGTAGACGTTTAGTAGAGCCGCAATCCTTGCTTTACAGGAGAAATATTCTCAGGAAGTTCAGCTGTCACAAATATCTTTTGGGCATTTACGGTACACAAGACGCCAGGAGAAATTTTACACAACGTAGGCACTGTAGCTAGGCTGAAGAGCTCTTCTGTGTTTAGTTATAAATAGTCAATTGAACCTGTAGGAAAAGGTCACTTTGTGTTTTACTAACCTATTAATGGCATCCTTATAAATCCGCAAGCGTCGCTACCGGGGAACCTAAACACTTCCTATAGTTCAACAGAAATAGCCTTTTATATATATAGTATCTTTACAACTTTATATATATTTTTATATATGTATTGTTCTTGTCAAATATGCAATTTTTTAAATTTTCTTGAAGGGCTCCTTTCAACTTAGATGTCCTCTTAAGGGCTTATTTACACGAGCGTGTTAAACGTCCGTGGGACGGCCGTTGAAACGGCGGCCGTCCCACAGACCTATGTAATTCAATGTGGCCGTTCACACAGCCGTTGTTTCAGCGGACCATGTGAAGGGTCCGTGCGAAAATAGGACATGTCTGTTCTTTTCGTGCATCACGCATCCCTCCATAGACTCTCAACTATGGGGGATGCGTGATATCGCGTCCCGCAGCGCTGAGCACGGATGCACCTCGGACGTGAAAAACTGCAGTTTTTCATGTCCGAGATGCGCAGCGCTCGTGTGAATCAGGCCTAAGGCCCCATGTACATGTTTTCTGTTTTGTATACTGTAGATCCATCATACAGTGCCTAGTAATCTATAGGCTCATACTGTACCCCTGTATGCCTCTGATTTTATATGGAGACACATAGGGTTTTCCATATGGAAAAAAAATATTTATGGCCTGTTCCATTGGATGCCGTATTATGAAGTGATCTAATGTGATCTAATGTGTGTGGCCAGCCTATCGTTGGACATATTTGACATGAATATATAGCCAGATCCAATGATCGAGCATCCATACTGCTTTATATTGGGTGATAACCAACACCTACGAGTTTTAATACATTAACAACTCAAAGACAAGCAGAGGTCTTATTAACGGTGGGCTTGGTGGGACATCTACCTCTTCATGGCATGCCCAAAAGTTATGCATAGAAAATAGCTTCTTCATCCGTGAACACCATTATAGTCCGTATTACTACAACTCTTCAGAAACCAGCTTCTAATTGTAGGTATGTTTATTATCAGGGGTGTTTCTTTAGGGGGTGCAGAGGTTGTAGTTGCACCCAGGCCATGGAGCCTAAATTGGACCCATAAGTCCCTTTGCCCCATATAAAAAAAACTACTATAAATTACACGTAACAGTTGGGATCGCTACAAATTTTGCATTGGGGCCTAGGAACTTTAAGTTATATTATACATTCACATTTGATGTATCCATTTTCTGTTTTATAGGTGCTCAGTCTGTATAACACCATCAACCCAGAAGCATCAGCCTCACCGTGTTGTGTATCTCAAGATTTAGAATCTCTGACCATCTTGTACTTTATTGGAAAGACACCGAAAATTGAACAGCTTTCAAATATGATTGTAAAGTCATGTAAATGTGGCTAGATTTACCGTAACAGCATGTGTTTTTAGTGTCGGGATAAAATAGAAAAACTTTTCTATGGAAAAAAAGCAAAAAAATAGGCCTTGTTCGATCAGTATTATATTCTAAAAAAGAAGAAAAAAACGGTACTAGTGTGAACTTTTTGGAAGGTTTATTCTTAATAACTGGCAGAAACTATATGTCATTGAGGGCTTTATCCAGAGTTGTTAATAAAACTTGGAGTGGAACATTACCCCTCTCCCATGCTATGATGTTACAGTAAGAGATTTGGGCCAATTTTTTCAGTCTCGATGCCTTGCCAGGATCAGCCCAGGTCTCCTGAATTTAATTTTGTTGACACATCATTTTTCCTCTCTGGTACTCTGTTGAATACATCATGAGATTTTCTGGTTTCCCTCCGATGCCTGTGTTGGAATCAGCTTTGAGTGGCCCACTTTTTAATTTTTTTTGTAATTGTTTTTGTAATTGTAGTTGACAACACTATAAAATAATTAAAAAATATAAAAATAAAAAAGTAGATGTGTATAAACATAGGAGATTTGCCTCACATAGAGTTTCCGACCCATTAACAGGATCGAATGTCTCAGTTTATTAATCTTTGAAGAACATAAAAGCATTAATATAAAAAATAAACACTGGAATATTGTGTTAGTGTCATTATGTGAAAGAAGAAAATAATGGAAATATCCCATTTAGTGGAGTTGTATTTGCCCATTCATACTCTGTCTTCTTTTTATTTTCTATACAACAGGCCGTCTGCACATCTTTTATTTTCCCCACTTTTTTTTGCTATTTTTGACTGATCTGCCTGCCATAATTTTGTGAGGTTAATCACTGTTCCTTAGATACAAGATGGCTGCCTATAAAAACTTGGGTCAGATATAACATTGAAGAAACAGATAAGTTGCTCAAGACAACATATTGGACATTTGTTTTAGTCCTTACCTAAAAATGACAGACTGACTGATTGCTATGGGCATTACCACTGTTCTACTATGTATTTTATAC
Source organism: Rhinoderma darwinii (assembly GCF_050947455.1). Lineage (NCBI taxonomy): Eukaryota > Metazoa > Chordata > Amphibia > Anura > Rhinodermatidae > Rhinoderma > Rhinoderma darwinii. Next base: position 393,149,166 of record NC_134690.1, read on the forward strand.
ATGGCCCCCCTCATGTTTGTAGATCTTATCCCTTCTAAATTTGGTTCTGCCGGAGGAAAAACTCTCTTTTTCATGAACCTGGTCCAGTTGATTTGGGATCCTAGTCCTCTCCAGAGTTCACATGGTCCTATGGTAGATATTACGTAAAGGAGTTATCTCATGAAGACAACCCTTGTCTATATGCCCTATTACAGCATATTAACATCATAGAGCAGGGTCCCCTGTTCTGGACCCCCCTCTGAGCCAGAGAACCGTTCTGGCAGATTCAAGACGTCCATGTATTAAATGTACAGCCATTCATACAATGCCTAACAGGCCGCGGCTCCCCCCCGGCAAAATCATCTTTTTGCCGGGGCTGTCCGGAGCCAAACCTGTGGTGGTTAGCTGATTGCCGTGTCGACTCCATATGAAAGAGGACGTCTCTGATGAGACAAACCCTTTAAGGGAGATCTAGAAAATGAAGAGGTGCCAATGGTGATGAGGAATGACCATGCATCCGGAGCATCTTGAGTCATCACTGGGGAACTCTCCTTTAGTAATCTTCTAATCATATATGGTGAGCTCAAAAAAAGGAAATCTCCCCAATAAAATAGAATGACTCTGGATTTTTTTTCATTTTTTTTTTAAAAAAACCCTCTGTTTTTGGTCCACCTTCAATTTAGCATGGCATCTCTGGGGGCAGAACCATGTCCAATCTTATGACTTGCCCATAGCAACCAATCAAAATCTGTTGTTTTTTTTTTTTGGATAAGGTATCGAATATTATAAGTCTACCTGCTCTATTTTCTTACCAGTGACCTCCATGACAGGTTTTCGAAAATGCCCTTCTGCACATCTATTTTCCATCCAATATTGAGCTTCACAACTATTACTTATCCTGTATACAACCAAAAATCAAGATTTATTTAAAATTCGTCTTTGACCACATCCTTCTCTGAAATTTCTGTCTGAGGCATTTGAATTAATTAATGTAAATTTCATTTATTGAACCAGTGAAATATTTAGTAATTACTGGTCTAATCAACAGACCTTACTATGATGCTGTATAGCTATGCTATATGTGTTTGTTATGGGTATATGTAATTGTACCGATAGTATTACAAGGGGGGGTGCTGTCGAGCCAACATTATTTGGAAACAATTCTTTAGATCTCTGTTGTAAACATTGAGAACCAATAATGATGTTCATCATGTGTAATATGTACAATCATACCATATGTTTATACTCTGTACAAAATGTCAGCTATAGCAATTTTTCATTTACAGTTAGGGCTCTTTTTGATTGCTCAAAAATGATTGATTTTCTGTGTAGCTGGCCAGTATGAGCGGAGTCCTGTACATTGACTTGCACTAGAATACATAGTTTATGTTATTACATCTTGCTCATAATTACGCCGTAAGCTACCTGTTCTGTTTCCTTTTTTTTCTGCATGTTTCTAATCAGAACAAAAAGTTTCAATATTTTTACAGTAATTTATTTGAGATCTATTGGGAATTACACTGCCGACCGCCGGTTTGGACATTTAAGAGAAATAACTAATATTCAGATGTAAATATAATTTGAATTCAGACACAAATATTCTTTGTTCAATCAAGCGACATAAAAATTTCATGTGGAATAGAAGAATTCATGTTCGGAAACAAAAAATAGGATGTTTCTCAAAATATTGGGGGTCTTCGAAGCCTAGGATACGATTTTTGACTGGAGCCAACAGACTCACAACTCTTGGTTGTCATAGATATTGGCTTTATATAACGCTAAAGGATTCAGGTTTGCGCAGTAAATTTGGTGTAAAACAAAAATAAATATGGAGGTTAGTGAGTGAAAACCCTTTTGACAAACTTTGGTAGAAGCACTAGACTGACCTGATAACCAGCTAGTCTTGTTACCCAAGGAGTCACACTGATCAAACCAAGAGTTTGCTCAAAGCCGACAAGTCCATGTAAGGGTGAGTCTATCGAGGCTTAGGAAAACCAAACAATAACATCTTCTCTTAACATTTTAGGTCATTCTCAAGTTACATCTAGAGTAGCTCTTTCTGGGTTAATTTAAATAGTGCTTCTTAAAGGAGATGTCCACTTTGGACAATACCTACTTGTGAGAAGGATCTCTTGACCATATGCTGCTTACAGTGTCGCTTTGTTGGGACCCTTAGCTATCAGCTGTTATCTGTGAGTAAGTGAATAAGTGTTCGAATACCCTGCAGCTCCACCATAAATGAAGCATTACACATTGTCTACTCAAATCAATGAGTTGTCTGTGCAATACAGGACAGGTCCTCCAAAGCGAGAGATGCCCTTTGTAGGCACTCTTCACTCTGGGCGAAAGATGAGGATCCTGAACAGGTGCCCCTCTTTATTAACTCAGAGTTCACATGTTTTTCTAAACTTTCCAGATAACTCTCTGTCCTAAGAAAATAGAATTTTCAAAAAATCTGGTTTTAATTCACATCAGACTACACAAGGAGTGTTGTCTGTTACCATGGAGACCCATAAGGGTGCATGAGAGCTATAGAAACCAAACAATGGGACATTTTTAATTAAGACCTATTGCAAAGTTGCTTCATTTTTCCTTTTAGATGCATTAGGACAATGAGAAATAAAATTGGTTTGCGCAGTTGGGCATAGCCTTTAAGTGTAATATTTAATGGTCTACGTTTTTTTCACACCTTTTATCAGAGCCATTCCTCCCGGGGGAACCAAACATTGCATGAAACCCCCAACCAGCTATTATCACATTCTAAAAAAAATGTAAACCTTTTTGGCAAAATAAATAAAAATAAATGTTGAAATAATAGTTTGTTTTTATTGTTTTATATTGCCTATTTAAAATGGAAAAAAATATTATTTTTATTCAGAAATATTTTAAAAATGGATCAAACCAAAGTTCCACATTTCCTGTACAGTTAATGCCCAATAATTCTCATTATTACTGAAATACCTGAGTCAGCTCATGTTAATAGATTCTGCAACCTAGAGTATGCTTAGACAATATTTTCTTCTTCTCAACTTTGTAAATAATTATAAATATGAGCAGGATCAACTTGTAAGTGGATTTATTTTATTGTCATTTTTTGAATTTTTTTTGTTTTTGCTAGGAAGGTGCAGTGAATACGCCATATTTCAATAACTTCAATGTAAAATATTTTATTAAGGGCCGTGAAGCACCATATAAACAGCAACAACCTATAGAAGGTGTATTAGTTTTATTGAACTTTTTGAAATTTTTTTTTTTTTACTGACTTCATCATTCTTAGAACTTTTGTTTGACTTCCGCTTTCCAGGAAATACGCCAAGTTTTGCAATTTTGAAGGGTTGAGATGATTAAAGAGAGAAGCAAATGAGTAATGGTTACTGGTGGTATTTTGGAGAGCAAAGGCTTCTTTATTTTGCAAGTCAAATCCATTACCCTGCGGTGAATGCAATTACATGTGAGTGAAATGGATTTCTTCAAAAGTGCATTGTTTAGAATTTTTTTTTAACTTACCATTTCTGAATTTCTGTGTTTCCATATGAATTAGGTTTATTTTTTCGTATTGTTTCCAAAAACATTTTTTATATAAGGAAAACTAAAGTTCAGTGTTGGGCGTTTTATCAAAAAAATACACCTGTATAGACCGTGTAGGAGAAAATAAATATAAAACCAGTTCAGCTGTATTTTTGACTGATTATTCTGTATTTTAACACATTGTATGTTTGTTTTCGTGGTGCTGTAGTGGTAAATAAATTATTTCAGTTGTACCATTGTGTGTTTTTCTTTTTATTTAATAAAAAAATGATACAGATTGTATAGAGATGCGCAAATGCACAACCACCTCTACATTCAATCCCCACCTCGCCCGGCAGAATACGTGTGAAGAGACCCCCGATCTCGACATAGGTGCCTGTGGATATGCCATAACTGCCTATAAAGGGGTATTCCTATTATAAGAAATGATGGTATATTACTAATATATGCCATCTCTTCATGATTGGCGGGGTTTGACCACCCATAACCATATTAAACAAGCTCTTGGAACCAATACCCTTTTACCAGAGCAGATATTTTATGGGTCCAAATATGCAACACTATAAAATGGTCCATAATGGTAAGGCGCTATTAGGATATGCCGTAAATGTATGTTATTATTCATTCTGTTTTTCAGAAAAGGCATGGGCATTTAAGAGACCGTGACCCCAATAATCTCTGCGGGGGAGATGTATACTTCTCCATTATCCTACTATAAAAAGTAGGTCAGTCTCAGCTTAGGGATTTATTATCATTGTGACGTAGTGTGTGTTATGTCCAGGGCCAGCCTTACGTTCCTTCTGTTACTCCCCCCCCCCCCCCATGTGGTGTACTGTCATACAGGGTACAAATATCATACCATAAAGTACCTAATTATAAGCATATAGTTTATCGCCTTAATAACAGTGCTATAGGATGGCCAAATATGGCCGAGTTTACACCGTTTTTGGAGCTGATTTTGACGACGGAACTGCTTTTTTTTCCACCAGTGTTTTTTGACCATTCACGGAAGAAAAAAAAGCATCATGCCCTACGTTGGAGCGGTTTCTGCATCTAAATCTCGATTTAAATCAATGGGAGGCAGAAAAAAACGCACCGTTCATTTGGAGTGTTGTTTTTACCATGGTGTTTGCATAGGCTTAAAAAAAAAAAGCCTCAAAAAGTTAACGCTTGCATTTTAAAATCTGCCTGAAAAATTCTGATGGAATTTGGCGGCAGATTACTTCTGCTTGGCAAAAAAAAAACTCTGTATGAACAGGGCCTTAAGTACAGAGTTTTTTGCAGGCAGATTTTGACCTGCTTGCACTCTATTTGCGGTGTTTTTTGCCTGCGGCCATTGATGTCAATGGGAGGTCAGACATGGAAAAACATGATGCTTCTTTTTCCCGCTAACGTTTTTTTCCACTCGCGGGAAAAAAACGCCTCCGCCTCCCATTGAAATCAATAGGCGATTTGGGTCGTTTTTTTGGCACGGTTGCTTCACGATATTCGTGTCAAAAACTGTGATTTAAAAACTCAGTGTGAACAGGACCTAACACTGCCATACAATTGCCTAAATGACAATGTTTCACTGCGCGACCACCACCATATGCTGCAAAAACGATCTACTGTACAATGTCTTAAATAGCAGTGCCACACAGCAAATACTGCCATACAGTACTCAAATAATACCAACATACAGTGACTAAATAACAGCACCCTACATAAAATAATGTAATAAAAGTTCTATACAATGTCTAAATAATACTGCTATACAATTAATATTAAGATTCAGAATTTTCACAAGCCTATGGCGCTAGGCCATCTGTGGTGCCTCTGGGAACCCCACGATCCTTAGAAAGAAAGGATCACAGCGCTGATTGAGCACTGCATCCCCTTACTGGTTTTCCCTGCATAACGGTACCCGGGCCATCCGCTGTGCAGGGGACTGCAGTACGGCACCATTCAAGTGCCGCTGTTAAGGGATAACTCGGGGACGCTGAGCTAAATCAGCTCTGCGGCACCTTTATTCTCAGGATCGTTTAGGGTCCCAGTGGTCGATCCCACCGATCATAAAGTGATGGCATTTACTAGCAACATACCATCAATTTATAAGATAAAAATAACCCTTAAATAAAATGTAGCCCTGAATCAGTGCTAAGACCCCTTTATTCTCTGTATCATTTGGGGTCCCTGTGGTTGGATCATAAGGCTTAGCAATATGCAATCACTTTATAAGATAGGAATAACCCTTTAGTGAATGTAGTCAGGCCTAATATATTTGTATTATAGTATCAACCCTATTAGTAAACCTCAATTGTCACATGAAATGTCGGTGTTGCATCTTCTCGTGCTGAAGAGGTTAACTCATTTTCAAATTCTCAGAGACATCATGGAACCAAAGACGTTAAAACATATTTTTATTAGAATTAACATAATATATAACAAAAAGTTTATTACTGGCAGAGGAGCAGCCATAAAGCATGGTAACAATAATGGCCATCCCCTACGCTCCATCACAAGGTCTCGCTCTGCTCCCGGGAGCCTTGTTATGTCAACATTCCTTCTTACTTTGGATGAGAAAAAGATAAAACTTTAACAATAAAACAGAATCTCGAATCGCAAGGATTGCCGTTGACTAAACATGTTTTTAGCATTGGTTTCTGGGATAATGTTTTAAGAAGATCCCTGCATGAACTCACATTTTTTTATGGCTGGAAGACTGATTAAGTTTCATATAAGACTTTATGGGCCGCAGCTCCTACACAAATGGCTATATACTGTAATATATCTTACTCCTCTGTTTACCCCTTCACTGCCTCGAGTAACCTTGGAAGGGTCAGATAAGCCTCCGTGCTAAACCCTGCTCTTTAATTGTGTGATCGCTCCAGTTCTTAGTATATTTAACAACCTTGAACCTCTGGTATCTGTAGGTTCTGGATTGTCAATCTCGGGTCCGGTTTTGTAACCTAATGCTGACTTTAGATCCCTTTTCGTATGGAAGGAAAGGTCTCTTGAGGTTGTGTTGATGTAGTTTAAATATGGAGGAAGGAAGAACAAACCTTCTACTTAATCTAGTGTGAGGTAATAAAATACAGCTCTAAGGGTTATTATAGTGACCCAGAAATCTGTACTATGGTAATTTTTTTTATTTTTTTTTATTCTCTATTTATTGACTTGTTTTAACAAATACAATGGTGTAGACTTTACACAGTTTCCAAAAATTCTGCAAAAATCATAGAGGGCTGGCAGGCCCATTACAGTAATGACGTACGGAGATTTTAGATCAGACTCGAGAAATAAGTAGAGTACATGAAAAAGAACAAAGAACACTGTACATGAACCCATTGCTGAAGGGTAAATGATGAAGAGCTGTGCACGGTTATATGAAAAAAATCATGTACTGACGGCTGGTGCAATGTGGCTGTGATAATTGGGCAATATTTAAAGGGCATGTGCACATTTGAGCATTTTCTTACATGTAATTTTGAGACTCCCACCAACGTTCACTAAAACGAAGGGGCTGCCGCAAGTGCCATGTTCCTTTAGCTTTACTTGGAGGTTTCTTTGGGGGGATTTTGATGGTGCAATACAGTCCCCTGATTTTTTAGCACTGTCTTCTCCCCACAAAAAAAATATTTCTGTTTGAAGGTACACCCGCCTTTCTAGTGGCAAAAACATTCATCCAGATGAGAAAGCTATATAAAAGAAGACTCATACTTTTTCATTATAAGATGGGTTCTCCAACTTGTAGATGGGGCCCTTCTGTAATGGGGGGCACTCAGGGCCGGATTCCAACTTTTTCTCCTGCCCGAGGCGAAAATTGAAATGGTGTCCCCCATATTTTGGATTGACATCCGCCTGGCTGTTCTACATCACTAGCAGCCTCCTCTAACTCTTGCAGATGTGCCGTTGCCTTGTACTGGCATGCGCAGGGCAGAGTATACCTCGCTGCATGGTGCGTGCCCAAGTAGTACAAGGCAATGGCGCATCCGAGAAAGTTGGGGGAGACTGGTAGGGATGTATAACAGCCAGGGGATGTCAATCAAGTATGGAAAAATGGATTTAGAGGCAGGACTATGTGACCCTTTTTATGAGTAATTAGCTTATAGTGTGCGCTGTTATAAAAGATGATTTTATAGATTTTTCTGCATCTGAAAACAACATACAGGGGAATGTTTGGAAATATTGTCAGGTCATATATTACTGCATAATGGTGGTCCAAGGGGTTAAAATTGACAGGTTCCCATTAAATATACAATGAACTAAAAACAATTCCATCTGCCCTGCAATTTTGTTATCTCTATATATAAAAAATAAATAAATTATGTTGTCTGTTCTTTATGCACGGCCAAACGACTGGACCAATCTGCACCAAATTTGGCACATAAGTAAATCACGCGCTTCTGAAGGTTTAGACCGGGTTTCAGCACTCTAGGACTTACCGTTCTCTACATATTCCCAAAAGAAAAAATGACACCACTGGCTTCAAGGACCTTCCTCCATATCACATGACCCATATTAGCCAATAGAAGCTCGCAGGTCCTTCATTCTTAGATTCACTCACATACTCAGTTTTAGACCAGGTTTCCATAATAACCAAGCAATTTTTCTTTACTCTACGTGTTTCTCGCCTTAAAAGAACTGCACATATACTGGATTTGAGCATTTTCATAAATTGAAACCCTTTCATACAAGTCATGCCTCCAAAAAGGAACCCTACACTTAGACTAAATACTCCTGTGGCAAAGCGCATGGCTGCTGCCCGAGCTGCTGAAACCTCTCAGCAGACCCAAGCCATGTATTTAATCATTCTCATAAATTGAACCCCTTTTAGACCAGTCATGCCAAATTAAATTTTTATCCACACACGCAAGCAACAAACAGATGGACCAGTGTGAAGCCGGGGAACAACGGGTGTCCGTAAAGGTTTTCATAAATGTCCCAACCTTTCCGTTGTTCTCTGTTATCAGCCATTGTAGCGAATGTCTGTTTGTCATCCTCTATAGGCATCCAAACACCTGAACTATTTGACCCCAAATTTGGCACATAGGTACATCGGGTGTTCAGGAAGGTTTTCGTAAAGGTCCCAACCTTGCTGTTGTTCTCTGTTATCAGCCATTATTACATGATCACGATACAATACAATAAAAGCGAATACAGACATTCGCTTTTATAGTAAAGTTGTGTTTATCTGGCAGTAGCAGGTAGTGCACTTTACAAGATAATCCTAGATGGGAAGGTATAGGGAAGCGGTTACCCATAGCAACCAATCAGATTACTGATGGGCAGGAGGAATGCTGCATTACTAGCTGCAGAGACTCCTCTTGCCCAACTGCAAGTTGATCAAATGCGTCATACTGCTGCTCAAGCTGCCGAAACTCCTCAGCAAACCCTGGCTTTCTCAGCAACAGATCAGGCAGGTGGCTCTCAGAAGCGCAGAGATTCATGCCAGAACCCAGGCCAGAAAGCAAGCGGATAGAGCACATCATGACGTTCAGCGTAAAAAATGAGTGGGCTTTCATGGTAGCACAAACCCCACAATACTCAATCAAAATGAAATAAAACATGACAACAGTTTCTTTGGATAAAAATGGCCACGGTGTTTATTAAGGGTAACCTAAGATAAAATAATTCGAAGAGAATAACCATAAATAATCGAATAAATAATAAAATATAAATATTTTGACCAATAAAAACCAAGTCCGCCCAGCATTAGCTGGGTGACAAACCCCACAAGCCATGACATTACCAAGACATGGCCCCCCCAAAACACCGCAGCCATTCTTCAATTAAATTCTGCAGGCCCAAATTGAAAATGTCGATACCCACATCAGAAAGATGTATAAAATCATTTCTGAACAGCCCGTCTGTGAGGTCTTCAAGGTCACTGTGTCTATAAGAAAGACCACCGAGGACCGACATGTATTTAGACATGGCTCTATTAATCCTTTTACGGATTTGATTCAAAAACTTATAATTTCCAGAGGACCATAGCAGTCTTGGAATAATCTCTGAAAAGGAAATAGTAGCGTCAGGGAAAAGACATTTTATCAAGGCTATATCCCTTCTCATTTCCCAAAGTAAGTCCAAAGTCTTTTCTTTACCTAGGTCATTGCCTCCAGCATGGATGATAATTAAATTCGGATCCGGCCAATAAGAACTCAGTGATTTAACTAAAGAAAACACGTTCTTCCATTGCAAACCCCTTACCCCATGCCAAAAAACCGAAAAAACTAGCGGATCCATAGACAAATTTTCTGTATAGGACCTTCTCGCGGCTCTCTTCTGTGCCCAAAATCTAAAAGAGTGGCCAAGGATCCAAACAACCAAACGCTTACCTGTGGATATATAATTACACTACTAACAAGTCTGGTTGAACATAAAGTTTAAATCTATTAGACTCCCACCTTCCAATTCTTTTTATAATCCCTTCATCAATTCCTAACTGTGCAGCTTCCGTAGCTGCACCTATTCTAAACGAATGGGAGGATATTTTTAAATGCTCCAACTTCAGGGACTTCAAACATTTCTTTAAAACAGAGTTAAACTGAAATCTGGACAGCTGATCCCCATTCTGATGAATCAGGAAAGCAACCCCAAGACTCAGCCTGATTGACAACCAATGTTTAACATTAGAAACTGGGCAAAGAACAGAACCCGAAAACTGATTAATTCTAACCAAACGACCTTTTCCTAATTGATCTGTCTTAGATTTTTTTAACAATAACAAAACATGGTCAATTTTGCAACTAACATCCTGAAATGAAAGGCCCGGGACTGAAACTTTACTCTCTGCCACCAGTTCGCTTATTCTCAAGGCTGCAAAGAACATTAACACAAATGCTGTTCTAAACAAACACACTTCAAAATTACTAAAACAAACTAAATGTAACACATTGAATAATTTTAACAACAAATCTAATGAAATAGGCCTTCGTCTTTCCACAACCGGTGCTGACCTATGGTAACCTTTCAAAAGCTGCTTAACTGGGAAGAGCGAAGAAATAGCCGGACAACTGTTTAATTTAAGAAAGAAAGAGATGCCTGCCAGAGACTTAGAAATGGAGGCAAATGACAGCCTCCTACTAATCAGGCTACATACAAATTTTAAAACTAGACCTACCTCATTATGAAAGAAATTACAGTTCTCATTAACACAGAAATTAACCCACTCCTTCCAAGCAGCTGAATAATCAGCCCATGTTCTTGGAGCCAAGGATCTCTGAATATTAACATAGATTAGTCCCAAATCAGATTCCATAAATGAGGAGGACACGGAATTCCACAAAGCTCCGCTTCTGGTGCCATCGTTCTGAACCTCCGCCACTGACAACGAGATAATGAATCTGCTATATCATTCTTTTTTCCTTCTATATAGCTAGCTTTCAACCAGATGTTCAACTTCAGACAACATAAAGTTAAATGTCTTAATATCTTAACTACTAATTCACATTTTGAAGATAATGTGTTAATTGCAAAGACCACACCTTTGTTATCCGTAAACAACAAAATTCTCCTATTCTTAAAATAATGACCCCATACAACTATGGCTACCAAAACCGGAAATAATTCCAATAAGACAATATTTGAAGTAACTTTGCTTACACGCCAAGCACTGGGCCATAACTCAGCCGACCATTGACCATTAAAGAATGCCCCGTAGCCCATACTACCGGCTGCATCCGTAAATAAAGACAAAGAGTCAGAATCCTCAAAATTAAACTGCCAGCAACTGCGTCCATTAAATTTAGATAAAAATTCTAGCCATACAGCTAAATCTTCTTTTAGCTGAACCGTTAACCTAATATGGGACCTAGGTGACTTAAGACCCCTTGTTGAAAAATACAGTCGCTTTGAAAAAACTCTTCCCATAGGAATAACTCTAGAGGCAAAGCTCAACAACCCTAACAGTGACTGCATATCACGTAATGAACATTTCTTCCTAGCTAACATACTGACTAAAGAAACCCTTAACTTTAACAATTTTTCCTCTGGTAAACTAAATTCCATTCTCTCAGAATCTATTCTAATACCTAAAAATTCTAATGACCTACATGGAAACACAGTCTTCTCTTCAGCTAACGGAACACCAAAAAAATTTCATAAACTCGACAAATTTTAACAATAAGGAATAACATAACTCAGAACTAGCATCACCTATAAACAAAAAATCATCAAGATAGTGCAGAACACCTCCATCCGGAATTTGCTTCTGCAATACCCAATGTAAAAAGGATGAAAATGCCTCAAAATAGAAACAAGATAAAGAAAAACCCATTGGTAAACATTTGTCATAAAAATAATCACCTTCAAATTGAAAACCTAGAGAGTTGAAACCTGCAGGGTTAACTGGTAGTAAACGGAAAGCTGATTTGATATCAGCTTTTGCTAAAAAAGCATTTTGACCAAACTGTCTCAATAAAGAGACAGCCTGATCAAACGAAGCATACTGTACTGTCGCTTTAGACTTGTCAGCATCATCGTTTAATGAAGCCTTAAACGGGTAAGAAAGGTGATGTATTAAACGGAATGAATTCAATTCCTTCTTAGGGACAATTCCTAAAGGTGAAAGTCTAAAGTTTGTAAACGGCGGATGTATAAAAGGACCAGCGATCCTGCCAGTTTCAAGCTCTTTCAGGATTTTCTGATGCACAATATCCTTATGCTGCTGGATGGATTTCAAATTATCCACCCAGCAACAACCAGATCCTTTGAAAGAAGGGATATCAAAACCAAACTTAAAACCGTTAAAAATTAAATTAGCTTTCTCCCTGTCTGGGAACATTTCTAGCCAAGGCGCCATTCTTATTAATTTCACTGGCGTCCATGCTTTTGGATAACTGTTCTTTGGAACTAGGGGGTTGAGACTGGTTTGCTCTTTTAAAACAGCGACACATTGGGTGCGAACCCCCACAAAAGGAACATTCATGTTTATACCGACAATTGTTTAACCATTTACACTGAGCTTCATTATAAGCAAAGCAAACTCCTTTCCTCAACGTATTCTGAGAACTAGGCTGCTGCTTGGGCACTGACCTTTGTGGAAGCATTAAACTAAGCCACAAACCAACATCCTTAGTGCCCCATTTTAATGAAGGGTACACTGCCATCTTCTGGCGAAACATTTCATCATAATTGTACCATGCTAAACCACCAAACTGGCGGTAAGCCTCAAGAATAATGTCTACATGCTGAAATAAATTACTAGAATTAATGAAAGACTTTTCCCCTAAAACTGAAGCATAGATACAGAACGGCTGTAGCCAGTTAAAGAAAGACTTAGGAGGAGAACGTTTTTTATCCTCATCTTTATCAGACTTACCATCCTGCTTGACAAGAGTCTCCTTCGCGGATGGTAATAAAGAAAATAAATCTATAAACTCGTTCCTCCAAATACGCTCCTTAATTGCTGGCTGTAAATGAAAACCTAATGGCGAAATATCGCAAGACATCACTTCCTTACAACAAGTTTCCGAAACACCAATTCCTTTCTCTAAAACAGGAATATTACTAAAACCAGCATTCTGTAAATGCTGACTACTATGCTTCCATATATCAGCGGGGGAACTAGCAGGAACAGCCGACTTACTGACCAAATCAGCTAATAATTTTAAAATATCAAACATTACATTAGAATTGAGGGGAGGGGGGATGGGGTGGGACAGATAAGGGGTAGCTGGCATCTCACCACTCTGTTCCACCTGTCCTGGGTCGTGCACCACTTCTGCTACCTCCTGCTGCGTGCCTGTAGATCCTGGGGAAACTTGCTGACAGGAAAGTTGACTCCTGGGACCTCTTCTTCTCCTTGATACTGGCGGGGGTGGGGAATAAGCCACCCTAGTCTTCCGGCTCCTCTTCCTCGGTTGCAGCTCTGAAGAAAAGTCCTGCGCCGCCTCTAAAACCAGTGAGGCCGGCGCTTCCGCTGTGTCCTCCACACCATCCTTGGAGCAGGAGGGGGTACCCGACCAACCTGTTGTCTCCCGTTCTCTGACTAATCTTCTGGCCAGCGGGTTAGCCAATTGCGCCGGCACTTGCTGCGCACTTCCGGCACTGTGCGCCACCTTCTTTGATGACACGGTCGGCCGCCTCCTCTCAAGCTCCGGCACCTGGAGCGAACGTCCGGAACTGCGCTCCACCCTCAGTGATGACTCTGCTGCAGACTTCATCCTCTTGGCTGCAGCTGATGACGGCACCTCGAGCGACGACCCAGCAGGAGACACTGCTTCCTCTATGTCGTTTTCCAGCCCAGTAAGTTCGCTTCTTCCCTCGACTTCCCTCGACGGCGCTGCTGCTAGGCATTGCCTCAGCCAGTTTTCTCCTCCTTCCGACTCCGCTCTTCTGATCAGCTCCATCAGCAGGACATCCATGTCGACGGTCCAATCTTCAAAAACTGGCTGCTTGACCACGATGAACTGCTCCTTTTATGTCCAATTTTCCCGCCTTTAGGATTTTATCAATGACCAATCAGCTGGCCTTCCACAAAACTGCCTGGAGATAGAATCTGCCAGAACCTGCTCATGCAATTGCACAGCTGACCTAGGTCCAATCAGCTGGGACCAACTCCAAACTGCCCAGAGACAGAAACATCTGGAAACCGGCTCGTGCCACCAGCACAGCTTACCCGGGGGACACCACGATGGTAAGTACCATTCTAATATAAAATAACAAATGGAGAAAAGAGGGAAAGGGGGAGAGAAAAACATACCAAGCAAAAAAACATATTTTATTAACAACTTATTGGGGGCCGTGCGACCATGTGTCCCCCAGGCAATAGCCTGGGGGGCCCCTGACATTCTTGATGCTGTTTTCAATTATGATCCCACCATAGTCTATGGCCAACTAAACGAAATAATAACTGATTAACTGCCAATGTTGTTAATCAACATGCTCTGTCACAGTCTTATCACTCCATTTCCTATCAGTTTAGTTGTTAGGTATTTAGTTAATTAATTTTGAAATAAGCAGTGTGTAACTGCCGGGGTATATAGGGCTACTAGCGATTTCCCCATAAACCAAGAAAATACTAGGGCATGGATTAGCCTCCTGGGCACCCTTGGAACAAATCCAATGAACACACAAACCGTAAGACCTACACGTTATACCCGGGCAGCGTAGAGTACTTTTTCTAGTTATAAATATATCCTACATAATTACAGAATCAGAAGCAAGCTCTGACATATAAGGTCTCCAGAACCAAGCTCAATACAGCACCAGAACAAACCTCAGTACTTATATACAGGCCCAGAACCAAGTTCAGTACATACATACAGCTCCACAACCAAGCTCATACATATATACAGCACCACAACAAAGCTCAGTACATAAATACAGCACCAGAACTAAGCTCAGTACATATATACAGCACCAGAACAAAACTCATACATATATACAACACCAGAACCAAACTCAGTACATATATACAGATCCAGACCCAAGCTCAGTACATAAATACAGTACCAGAACCAAGCTCAGTACATAAATACATCACTAGAACCAAGCTCAGTACATATATACAGCTGCAGAACAAAGCTCAGTACATACATATAGCACCAGAACAAATCTCAGTACATATATGCAGCTGCAGAACCAAGCTCAGCACATAAATACAACACCAGCACAAATACAGCTCAATTTAGTGCAACCCCTGCCGTATAGGATTATAAGGCGTAAAACTACAGCTCCCAGCATTTCCTGAACAATGGTAAGGATATGCTGGGAATTGCTGTTTTATTTAAAAAAATCATACCACCCATCATCTCACTGCAGATCATACAGTGTATACAATACCGATTAGATGCAGAATAAACATTTACACTAAGTGACTCACCGGTGATGTCTTTTCAGATTCTAGTCATTCTTTTTCTATTTTCTTCTCCATCCGGTCCAGACCTCTATGATGACTTCTCCCAGCCACAGCCCATTTCTGCAGTTTGTCGCACAGATGTCTTCAGCTTCTCACTTTTCAAACATTTCTGCACCTATAAATGAAGATAAAATTCTCATGGTGCCACACACTACGCCCCTAAATATAATAGTGCCATACACTGTGTCCCTGACTATAATAGCACCATACACTGTGTCCCTGATTATAATAGCCCCATACAGTTTGTCCCACACACACAGTGCTCCCTGTAGATAGTGCCCCATAGAGCCTCCTATAGATAGTGCCCCCATAGAGCTCTGTATAGATAGTGCCCCCCCATAGAGCCCCCTGTAGATAGTGCTCCCATAGAGCCCTGTATAGATAGTGCCCCCCATAGAGCCCCCTTTAGATAGTGACCTATATAGACCCCCCCTGTAGATAGTGGCCCACATATAGCCCCCTCTAGATAGTGCCCCATATATAACCTCCCACAGATAACACTATATATATATAGCCCCCTGTAGATAGTGCCCTACATATAGCCCCCCATAGATAGTGTACCACATATAGCCCCCCCATAGATAATGCCACTCACACTTTTAAGTGAATAAAAAAAACTTTACATACTCACCTTGATCCTGTCCCCGCGCCGTCCTGTGTCAATGCAGGCCTGCTCTCTTCTGAGCTGGTCTGCTGGGGCTGAACGATGCAAGTGACGCGATGACATAATCGTGCTGCTATGGTAGTTGAAAGGCGCTAATTGGCAGGGCACAATGACTTGCCCCGTCAATCAGCGCCTTTCAACAACGGGTTATCGCGCAGCTAGCATTGTTGAAAGGCGCTGATTGGCGGGGGAAAGTCATTCTGCCCTGCCATTTAGCGCTTATGCATGTAATTGTATCTGCGTCCTATAGCCGCAAGTACAATTAGTGCAGGAGCGGGTGGCGGCAAGTGGTTTGAGTTGCGCTGCCGCCCACTCAGAGAGGCAGCAGGCCATGGCCTGAGGCGAGAAGCTCATCTCCCCTCATGGACAGTGCGGCCCTGGGGGCACTCAATCACATCAAAACTAAAGCTTGTCTTCAATCATCATCCCAGCACTGATACCTCCACTATCTAACAAGATTTATATCGAGCATCCTTAACGCAGCTTCCTCATCCTCACATCTGGTCTCTTAATGGTAAGGGGAGGGTTGTGTCCTGCTATGTGCACTTTTAGAACCAATGATCATTATACTGTTTGTAAGTTATCAAGAAGAGGGTTAGAAACAGCAGAATAAAACCTCCTTGCAGTATCAGACTACACGCAGGATTTGCTTGTAGTCTGTCACCATGGAGACACATAGATGTTTTGTAATTCTCAATTTATTGAGTCATTTTAAAAAATGCAATGGTGTAGATCTTACAAAGTTTCCAATCTGCAAAGATCATATAGGGCTGGCAGGTCCATTACAGTAATGACTTACAGAGATTTTAGATCAGACTCGAGAAATGAGTACAGTACATGAAAAGAACAAAGAACTCTGTACATGAACCCATGCCTGAAGGGTAAATGATGAAGTGCTGTGCACGGTTATATGAGGAAAATTAGATTTGAGAGAAGAAAGCAGAAAATGATGTATCAATGACCAGTCCCCCTCTGGCATTTCTGTAACAAATGGCTGGTGCAATGTGGCTGTGATAATGGGGCAATATTTAAAGGGCATGTGCACCTTTGAGCATTTTCTTACATGTAATTTTGAGACTCCACTAGAATGAAGGGGCTGCAGCCCTTCAGCAAATGCCATATTCCTTTAGCTTTACTTGGAGGTTTCTTTGGGGGGATTTTGATGGTGCAATACAGTCGCCTGATTTTTAGAACTGTCTGCTCCCCACGAAAATAAATATTTGTGTTTGAAGGTGCACCCGCCTTTCCAGTGGCAAAAACATTCATCCACTTGAAAAGGCTATATAAAAGAAGACCCATCCTTCTGCATTATAAGATGGGTACCCCAACTTGTAGATGGGGCCCTTCTGTAATTGGGGACACTCAACCACATTCAAACTAAAGCTTCTCTTCAATTATCATCCCAGCACTGATACCTCCACTATCTAACAAGATTCATACTGACCATCCTTAGCGCAGCTTCCTCATCCTCATGTCTTGTCTCTAAACCCAATTCTGGTCAGGTGAGGGTTGTCTGCTGCTGTGTGTACTTTTAGAACCAATTCTTATTATACTGTTTGTAGGTTATCAAGAAGAGGGTCAGAGGCAGCAGAATAACACGTCCGAAGTATCAGACTACACGCAGGATTTGCTTGTAGTCTGTCACCATGGAGACACAAAGGTTTGCATAGGAGCTGTGTATATAAAATGGTAGTATATATTTTTGATGAAACCTAATTGCAAAGTTGTTTCATTTTTCATTTTTGATGCATAGTAGCAGTAAAAAAGATGGTTGGAAAAAATTACATACCCTTGACATCAAACTGTCTTACTTTAAGTATTTTACTCTCATTTTCCTGTTCTCACCGATTTGGAGCAACATTGTACAGCACAATAAATGATAAATAACAGTAGCATTCATGCTCTGGGAATTGCGAGTAGACAAATATGCCTGGACTTCTACTCTGTATGCAAAAATAACAAAATACAGGACGTTATCATCTAAATTTTTAAAATAAAACTTTATAAAACAAGTTACTTCTCGTGTGACCGGTGTTCTGCAAGGTTTGTCAGCAGTTTACCACGTGGAAAAACATCTGCTTTTCATAGAAAAATCTTTTTAATATCTTTTGATATCATAACAGCTTGATCCTCGGAATGTGCATAGAATGTAAAGGAATGAATGCTGAAATAGAGATTAAGAGCCTGACCGGAGCAGCGTATAGCTCGTATTCCTAAAGGAACTGCACTTGACTCTAAATTACTTATGACACTTTCATTATGTCTTTTTAGATAACTTATTTTGTGGCTTTGCCAAGAATGTTTTTGCCTACATTACTTTTTTTTTTCTATCATACAGTCAACGTTATTTTTAGATATTCAATCTCTAATAAGAAATTCTTTGTATTCCTAAAAAATAGAGTCCCATTGGGCAGTGCGGTTGACAACCTGATTCTTTCTTTTTTCTGTACATCTAATTTTTTTCTATGGACACATTAAAAAAACCATCATGAATTATAAATAAAATAAGTTAGATATGTCTATAACTTAATCTACTTATATGAACGCAATTGCGTCATCTACTGTGAACTGTAAAATGCTGATAATTACAATGATAATTACTCCTACTAGCTCGTTCAGCTTAAAAAAATCACGGACACGTTATTTATAGTTTACAGATGCTGGAAAAAAGTGCCCTAGTTTTACGGGCTGAAAATAAATTTACAGACGGCTGGCAACCCTGGTATATAGGCACACTGGTTGGCATTGTTAAGTTGCACCACTTGGAGTCCTGGTTTCGTGTCCAACCAGGGCAACATCTATATAAAGGGTTTCCCACAATTAAAATGTATTGCATATTCATTTGTCAGGTCTCCAGATCCTGGCTGTGTGTGTATGGTAATTCTCTTAGAACTCTATGGAAGATATTAAAACAGCTGACTTAACTTTTCCCTATGACTTGGCTTTTACCCTATCTCTCTTTGAATTTTATGGGAAATATAGAAACAGCTCAACACACTCGGCTGTTATGTGTCAGCAACTCTCCCCTCCTTACAAACCTCAGATTAGATCTGTCTGTGCTGTAAGGCAACTGGCTGCAGCAGGTACCCTCCCCTATGCTTCTGATTCCTTCCAGTGTCGAATGGAAGTCAGCTGAGGTAGCAGTTCTTAATTCCTGTGTTTTCTGTAAGATTTCTTAAAGACTGTTTCAGGAACTGTGGGCAAGTTAATCTCCTGTTTACTTTTATCATACCTTTTTAGGTTTAATGTTGCTTTAAAACAGAAGCTATTATTATTTCATCCCCAAAACTACTGCATTAATCCTAGATTTTGTGATGATAGGTGGAGTCATGCAAATCATCGCTCTTTAGCTAACTTTGCATCTCAAACCATTGTCACATGGATAGCCGCCAAAACGACAGAGACAGATTCTTCAAGCTTACATTCAACTGATTTGGCCTTGCTATACCTCATCAATACATCGCAATGTTGGACCTCACAGTCTTTTAGTGAGGGCTTTTTGCTTCCTTCTATTCTCCTATTCCCTTAAACCTAGTGATTGTTGTCAAGGGACACTGGTCTCTGTGACGACCTGTGCGGCTGACATCCCTAACCTTCTCTTACGCTACTGCCAAGCAAAATCTTAAAGGGGCAGACACATGTCAGCTGGTTGATGCAAAGCCCATGGTTGTGTATCTTGGTTCCTATTTATTTTTAAAGGTGTTTCTTGTGCTGTTTTGAATTTGACCCAGAGTGGTTCCCGGACCAGGACTGTTCCTTTCGATCGCTGCCAGTCCTGACTTCGGGTTTGAATGTCAATGCTTCTGTTTATAAATTCTCGTACCACATTTTAGAGACTAGTCTGGGAAAGCGATCAGGGGATTCCCTGCACAGAGTCCATACCCCGTGAGGGGTGTTTTAAGGTGAAACTCTCAAACTCCAAAAACTCTTTCCCCATGTTTAGCCCTAAGCCAAATCTATTAGTAACACAGTGGGTTTACAATCTTGTCCAAAGGCCTGGCCATAACAGTTATCCTGTCTAATTGTTAACCCTTATGCCAGTTGCACACGACTGAGTGCGACTCGGGCCGTTTTTCACAGCATCCGAGTGACACTCAATAGTTTTCATGGACCCATTTACTTTAGCGGGCCCGACTCCCCGATCCATAGAAAGATAGCTCATGTCCTATGTTTCCACGGATCATGGACGGGACTCGGCTGGCACACACGGTCGTAAGCATTAGGCATTACTCCATAGAGTCCTCGTACTAGCACGCTTGTTGGTTAGAGGTCAGACTAAATACTTCTGTAAATGTAGAATGTATTGGTTCTAAATTGATTCTAGATACATAGCTGGTCGCAGTGGTAAGGAGGGAGGGTTTACATGGCTCTGCCTACTATCCTAATTTAAGGAATACCATTCTCTTGATGATTTAGGATTTATCATAGAAGAGTGATAATGTGTGTACATGGATATTCTCTCCTAGAGGCACTGCTTCCTTATACCTCCATACATACTAAGTCTGATGGGGCATGCCCCAATTATTTTTCTGTCAGAATCCAACAGAAAAAACCCTCTATATGCCTCCATATGAAATTGGAGTCATCTCTATGGCAGTCCTATTATGGCTGTAATATGGCCTTGTTGATGGTCCCTAAGGGCAAGTATAGGTGTGCGGTCATTTCCTGACAGTCTATTCTTATCAAGGTATTTAGCCAACTATTCGTACTCTATAGCTGTGCCCGGGCATCTGGCAATGAGCTGACAATTTTCACTTAACACATTAAAATAAACATTTCTATATAGCAGCTAATGGAAACCACTTTGGAATTTTTAACACTTAAATGATGAAATAAAAAATGATTTTCTATCCTAATTAGCTCTCTAATCTTATCAGCACCGTGTTAATGGGTTTTTAAGAGGTCAGATTATCACATATGGCCATTGTTCACAGTATGACAGGACCACAGGCTGGTTACAGAATGATGTATGTCTGGTCGGCCGGCTTAAAGAGCGTGGCATTCTCTAAAACCAGAATGGACATTTGTATATTTCAACTGGTTATATATGAGAGGTAATGTGTCACGAGAAAAATATAAATAAGGTTTTTATTATAAACATATATTTTTGTGTTTTTAACTATTTATCTTTGTGACTATTCATGTAAAAAAAAATCTTGAAATATTCCAGTTTTCACTATGGCCACTAGAGAACACCCTATAGGCTGACTTTTCCTGTTTTCTGCATCTCACTTGTCAGCTCTGCTGTTTAGACTGGGGCAGAGTCAGTAGATTCATCTCCTTATGATTAGAGTGGTTTTAATGACAGAGGAAACATCTATTGTATTGCTTGAAGCCAAGATCAGGCAGGATGGCAAAACACATACAGATATAGGCATAACTTCAAACTATTGGGCCATGATGCAAACTCTAAACTAAGCAGATAAAAACGCACAGAGCACACATAGTGCATCAACCGGTATGGGGATGAGAAACAAAGCAGTTGTCAAGTACGCTAACCTGGTTTGGATGTGCTAGGAGCACAATGTCCAGTGAGGTGTTTGTCTAAGTACGTCCAGTGGGATGTATATGCAGATGGGGCTGCAGCCTGTGTTCTGGTCTGGATCGGGATCGTCTAGATCAGGGGTCTCAAGCACGCGGCCCGCGGGCCGCATGCGGCCCCTGGGGCTGTGATCTGCGGCCCGCGGGACACAGAGCCGCTAGTATCGGCTCTGCTCCGAGACTCTGGAATTCCCTGACATCGCTGTCCACATATGAACAGCGATGTCTGGGGCTTCCCCAGAGCCGGAGTCCCGAGCAGAGCGCTGGTGTCGGCTCTGCTCTGGGACTCTGTGGAATTCCCTGACATCGCTGCCCATATATGGACAGTGTGTCAGGGTCTTCCCCAGAGCGGAGTCCCGGGCAGAGCGCTATTATCGGCTCTGCTCCGGGACTCTGGGGAAGCCTCTGACATCGCTGTTCATACATCGACAATGATGTCAGGGGCTTCCCCAGAGCAGGAGTCCCAGTGATGTCAGGAGCACAGCTGGAGTCCCAGGAAGAGCCTACTAGCGCTCTGCCTGGGACTCCAGCTCTGGGCAAGCCCCTGACATCACTGGGGCAGCCTCTACAGAGGGCACTGGGGCAGCCTCTACAGAGGGCACTGGGGCAGCCTCTACAGAGGGCACTGGGGCAGCCTCTACAGAGGACACTGGGGCAGCCTCTACAGAGGGCACTGGGGCAGCCTCTACAGAGGGCACTGTGGCAGCCTCTACAGAGGGCACTGTGGCAGCCTCTACAGAGGGCACTGTGGCGTTATCTACAAGTGGGTGTGTGACAGTATCTGAAGAGGACACTGGCATTATCTAGGGGTGTGTTGCATTATCTACAGAGGGCACTGTTGCCTTATCTACAGAGGGCACTGTGGCCTTATCTACAGAGGGCACTGTGGCCTTATCTACAGAGGGCACTGTGGCCTTATCTACAGAGGGCACTGTGGCCTTATCTACAGAGGGCACTGTGGCCTTATCTACAGAGCGCACTGTGGCCTTATCTACAGAGGGCACTGTGGCCTTATCTAGGGGTGTGTTGCATTATCCACAGAGGGCACTGCGGCAGCATCCACAGAGGGCACTGCGGCAGCATCCACAGAGGGCACTGCGGCACTATCTAAAAAGGGGCTGCCCAATCTTGACATGTGTGCTAACTGAGCCGCCGGACTGCATTTAGCGACACTTAAACTGGAAAGCTGGATTGTTGAAATAAGCACGTGGAGAAATATCTCAAATTTTAAACCTAGCGCTATTATTATAGTAATGTAGTATTATTATTCTAGTAATATAGTGTTATAGTAGTTCAAATAACTAATTGATTAACAATAATTTTGTATTATATCAAATTTGAAAGTAATGCGGCCCGTCAACTTCCCATTTTTTCTATATGCGGCCCACTTACCCGGCCGATTTTGAGACCCCTGGTCTAGATGCATATATCCAGGAGATAACGGAGAGAAAAGATCCAGTTGCAACCCTGGCGCTGCCGGCAGTGGAAATCCTCTTTCCATTCCAGAAGACCGAAAATACTTTTTCAGGCAATTTATTTATTCGAAGTTTTTTTAATTGTATAATGCTATGACACGTTTCGATGCTGGACCGCCCTCTTCATTAGGTACTGATACAAGTGATAAAAAGGTTTCAATACAGACAGGTATATACACTCTAGAGGCTACGAAAGCCTGGAGGGATAAAGATTGTATGTGTATACATGAGAACTCATGTTGTAGTTAGGGTTACCGGAATCTTGCCAGAGCGATAGCCGTTATGGTCAGATGGACTGGAGACCGCCATGAACCTGAGGAAAATTTGCGAGCATTAAAATGACTGATTTGTAGCGGAGTAGTGGAACCTTCGAAGTGCGTCTTAAGGTAGATGCATTGGGCATCAAGGGTGACAAAAGGGGGTGGTCCCATGAGTTATTAAAAGGGAGTGTTATAAGATGGAAGATTAGTTAAAAAAGACGGGGGTTTCACAAAGTTTCTTCAGTCTTCTGGAACGGAAATAGGACTTCCAATGCCGGCAGCGCCAGGGTTACAACCAAATCTTTTCTCTCCGCTATCTCCTGGATGATGCAAACTCTGTACCAGGGTCCCCTAACCATCATGATCTATTTATGGTACTGGTGTCATTTTATGTTGTAGAGAAGTCATTGGACCCCAGCAGATACAGGGTACAGGTGTGACTTCAAATTCTGCATCCCCCATACTTATGTCTAGAGGTTTCCTAGGCCCCAATGCAAAATCTGTAATAGGGTCCCCAACTACCATGTGCCATTTATTAAACTGGTGTCTTCTTATGTGGCTGATAACCTGTATTAAGCAAAGGAAAATTTATGGATTAGCTAAAGTATTTTTTGAAGAGAACCATGCTAGGGATCATCATTTTAGGAAGAGCATCTGCTGTTGCCATACTGATCTGTAGGTTTAGATTTAGAGGAAAAGAAGTCCGGGCAACGGTTAGCAGGTCAGAACATCATTGGGGAATCAACCTACTCTTGATAGCAGATTGAGAGGTTCCACACCAATTGTGGTCTTACCACATTCAGTTTTCTTTTGTTATTTGGTAGAAAGAACCTATAGACTTAAGTGAGATCAACCAAACACCAGAAATGTAACTTTTTGAAGGATTAAAACAGTACTGGGCATCCTTTTACTATGACCACATGAGCACACGTTGGCCTGGAGGAAGACCTCTAGTCTTGGTTTTGACGTAACTTCGTCTTCTGCTGCATTTTTTCTTATAGGATTGTACTTGTACACAGGCACAGTGATATAAATACTGAACTTACATGCTGTATCTGATACAGTGGAGGAAATAAGTATTTGATCCCTTGCTGATTTTGTAAGTTTGCCCACTGTCAAAGTCATGAACAGTCTAGAATTTTTAGGCTAGGTTACTTTTACCAGTGAGAGATAGATTATAGAAAAAAAAAAAAAGAAAATCACATAGTCAAAATTCTATATATTTATTTGCATTGTGCACAGAGAAATAAGTATTTGATCCCCTACCAACCATTAAGAGTTCTGCCTCCTCCAGACCAGTTACACACTCCAAATCAACTTGGCGCCTGCATTAAAGACAGCTGTCTTACATGGTCACCTGTATAAAAGACTTCTGTCCACTGACTCAATTAATCAGTCTGACTCCAACCTCTACAACATGGGCAAGACCAAAGAGCTTTCTAAGGATGTCAGGGACAAGATCATAGACCTGCACAAGGCTGGAATGGGCTACAAAACCATAAGTAAGACGCTGGGTGAGAAGGAGACAACTGTTGGTGCAATAGTAAGAAAATGGAAGACATACAAAATGACTGTCAATCGACATTGATCTGGGGCTCCATGCAAAATCTCACCTCGTGGGGTATCCTTGATCCTGAGGAAGGTGAGAACTCAGCCGAAAACTACACGGGGGGAACTTGTTAATGATCTCAAGGCAGCTGGGACCACAGTCAACAAGAAAACCATTGGTAACACATTACGCCGTAATGGATTAAAATCCTGCAGTGCCCGCAAGGTCCCCCTGCTCAAGAAGGCACATGTACAGGCCCGTCTGAAGTTTGCAAATGAACATCTGGATGATTCTGAGAGTGATTGGGAGAAGGTGCTGTGGTCAGATGAGACTAAAATTGAGCTCTTTGGCATTAACTCAACTCGCCGTTTTTGGAGGAAGTGAAATGCTGCCTATGACCCAAAGAACACCGTCCCCACTGTCAAGCATGGAGGTGGAAACATTATGTTTTGGGGGTGTTTCTCTGCTAAGGGCACAGAACTACTTCACCGCATCAATGGGAGAATGGATGGAGCCATGTACCGTCAAATCCTGAGTGACAACCTCCTTCCCTCCACCAGGACATTAAAAATGGCTCGTGACTGGGTCTTCCAGCACGACAATGACTCAAAACATACAGCCAAGGCAACAAAGGAGTGGCTCAAAAAGAAGCACATTAAGGTCATGGAGTGGCCTAGCCAGTCTCCAGACCTTAATCCCATCGAAAACTTATGGAGGGAGCTGAAGATCCGAGTTGCCGAGTGACAGCCTCGAAATCTTAATGATTTACAGATGATCTGCAAAGAGGAGTGGGCCAAAATTCCATCTAACATGTGTGCAAACCTCATCATCAACTACAAAAAAACGTCTGACTGCTGTACTTGCCAACAAGGGTTTTGCCACCAAGTATTAAGTCTTGTTTGCCAAAGGGATCAAATACTTATTTCTCTGTGCACAATGCAAATAAATATATATAATTTTGAGAATGTGATTTTTCTTTTTTTTTTTTATATATAATCTATCTCTCACTGGTAAAATTAACCTACCCTAAAAATTCTGGACTGTTCATGTCTTTGACAGTGGGCAAACTTACAAAATCAGCAAGGGATCAAATACTTATTTCCTTCACTGTAGAGGACCAGTAATTTGCATAAAGCTCTAATAATGGTCTGACGGATAGGCTCTATGAAGTCTGGTTGAAGAGTACATCGTACTAGTTCCTCACCATGGTCAATTACCTTTAAAAGCCTTTAATGATCTAAAGCATCCATACACATTAAAGGAGTTATCCAAGACTATAACATTGATGGCCTATTCTTAGGATAGACCATCTATGTTTGATCATTGGGGTTAGCCATTAGCACCATCAAGGGCTTATAGTGTACATAGGCACAGGAACTAATCTGTATGAGCGGCTGTATGCAAGTGCCGCGGCCCCCTTATTGTGCTGATTGGCAGGCCAGAAATCTCATGTGTATGTGTGCGAGGCAGAAGTTGCCAAAAAAGAAGGATTGGGCATGTTGGATTTCAACATGGCAGATCCTTAGTTCTCCTGAGAAATAATCCACTACCAGAAGTGTCTGGCAACAATCTATTCCATAAATAAATACGGCATTTCTCGGACATGAACCATAAGAATAACATACATTTCTCAATGTTATCATCTGCTTCCTCCATTACAAAGTCAAACAGTACCCAACATTTGCATGGAGTTTGTATGTTCTCCCTGTGTTTGTGTAGGCTTCCTCCTGGTTCTCTGGTTTCCTCCCACACTCCAAAAACATACTGATAGGTTACATGGCTTCCTATGATATGGTCCCTGGTGAGATCTATTGTCCCAATGGGGACAAGGACTGGTATGAATGCTGAATGCTGACAATTTCTGTACAGCGCTGCCGAAATTGTTGGTGCTATATAAGCAATGCAAAAAAAATTATAAAATCTTATTATATCCTTGACATGAATTGTCTGAAAAATTACATATGGGCCGTTAGAAACACACAATATTTCCCAAGGTATAGAAGATTTTCCATGGCAAAAATTTGATTTGTGGGAAATATATTTTTGTGTAGGCCCCTTCCAGATTACGATTGCGATTTAAATAAAGAAAAAAATTTGAATTGTTGTCACAGCCAATCACCTCCCAAGGGAGAATGATAAGCCATGAAAATGTTAGCGTGTTGAATAAGGTGAGTAATGTATTTTTCTCCGTTTTTTCTTTCCAATATAGTCATGTGACTGTACAATAAGAATAGCTCTGTGTGTGTTCTCAGCTGTGGTTGACTACGTCTAATGAAGTCATGTATTTTGCTTGTCACAGGATAGGGTGTAACAGCAATTTATTCATTTATGTGTCAAAAGAAGATTGAAAGGAACAGAATGCAGATGAGATGTTCCAAACAGAACCAATGTGCTCATTTTAGTGCGCCAACCTGTAATGTCATGGCCACCTGTCACAGGCAACGTAACGATGATCCAGCAATGTGAAATCATCTGCCGTTCAGTTCTTGTCCAGAATTAGTAGTTACAAATACTAACTCATAATAATAATTATAAAGCCCTTAGCAGAGGTAAAGTTGTAGCGAGTGCAAAGGTAGCAGTAGTAACCAGGCCCTTACACTAGAGGGTAGCACTACACTTATACCACTTAAGCAGGGGTGGAGCTAGGGAGGACTGGTAGATCATGTACCCCGGATACTGGGTGAAAGCCACTTTGCCTTGGCCGGAGTATTTAGATATAGAGTTAGGGCAGTGAACTGAGTCTTTGCCCTGGGGAAGGAAATACTATTTACGATTCTGAACATAAGGCAGCAGCAATGTGTAGGTACAATAGATTATTTTGCTAATTTTTTAGTGATTCTATGTTGCCATACGTGAGCTACTTCCCTATGCAAAAAAATATTTGAAAATTATGAATATTTTCTATAGATATCATATAGTGTGATGTCATAACATGTTATCGCTTTTTAGGTGGGCCAAAGTATAGCCTTCGCACTGGTGCCCAAAAACTTCAGGCTTCACTTCTGACCACTAGGGATACTACCTATGAAACCGGAAATTGGGTGGAATTGATCTTTATGTGTTTCAAATAGGGTAACGACACATGAAAAATACTATTTACAGGAAAGCATGACCTTTGAGGGAAAAAAAAACTATTACAAGAACCTTCATTATCGTGGCCTCTTCAGTTTGTGACTCTGCAGGAATATTTAGTCTGTCATTTCCATTGCTGGGTATTACTGTTTTAAGTTTATTTTGGACTTGTGTCATATTTTTGCTGTTTGCTATGTTTTGGGGGATTGTAGACGACATAAATTAAGCTGTACATTGTGTTCTGGAGATGTGGGAACCCACTACATACAGGCTTCTCGATAAAACATCTCTATAGGATGATATCATCCTAGATTACTTTAAATGTTGAGTAGGCCTCTTCTCAAGGCACATTAAGTTAAAAACAGTTCCTTCTCTATTTTGGAACTTTTACGATGGGACAGTTTACCCCTTTTACGAGGGCCCACTTTCATGGTCTTGGGCATATTATTTTGTTAGCAAACTCATGTATGATGTTATCGGTTAGTGAGGCATAGCAATAGGGATTACAAAGTTTGGAAACACAACTAGTGTCTCTGTACCCACAATCTCCCCTGCCACTTAAGAGAATGTCCTTGTTTTGCAGGGAGGATGTAATTTTATATTATGTTAATTTCATCAGTTGTATTTAAGTGGTCTGTCAACAAAATATTGCACCTTTAAAAGGAATTGTCTGGTTTAGAAAACCCATTTTTCAAATACCCTATTAGGGAATTTTGCGTTTATTGAGGGGAGCCCCTTATTCATCATCTATTAGCCAGAGCATAGAAAGGCTACAAAAAAAAAATCTCTTGCTCTGGGGGACCCAGCACGTCTGTGCATTACACAGACAACCCATTGATTTAAATGTAAAATGTGTAATGCTTCATTTCCCCTGTGGTGGCACTGCAGGGAAATTGAACGCTCCTCCCGGGTTTCCTCCCAGATTAAGACTGATCGCCAGGCATCATAGTGACGGGAAATTCTGTGGTCAGCCAACGTGGACAACCCCTTAATAATAAAAATATTTTTAATTGCCAGTTGTGGGCATTATCATAAAATAGCAAAGTAGGATTTGGTTGGAAACAAGGAACACTTCCTATGTATTAAACTCCATTCCTAACCAACGCCATAATAAAAGAGGTGGCCCCATAACAAAATTCAAAATGGGAAATGTGTTTACCACCCTTCCGCTTTCCATCCTAGGACTGAAGGTTCCAGAATTTGGTTGCCCTACTTCCCCTTGTAGAAAAGAAGAATAATGCAACACTAGAACCGTTTTCCCCCACCCTTGTTTGCTTGTGTTGTGATACCTTTGGTAAAAGGGAGCGCTCTACATGTGAAACCAACCATAACAAAGTAGGGTTTCCATTATCTCAGGGCACCATAGCAGTGTCCTAGGTTGCGACTATAATTCTTACATAGAAAACTACTTTCAAAGCAGACTTAGGGGTTGTCCCAGCTGAAGAACTTTGTCTATATGCCCTGATCAAAACCTTTCTCTATGAGCAGAGGAAAGAGCAGCTGTAAAGAATGGCTCATACTCTGGTGATATCACCATGTATTACATGGTTGTCCCTTCCATTGAATTGGTAATGTGTAATACTACAATTCCACATTGGCATATGCAGCTTCCCTCAACAAATCCCAGCTGATTGCCGGACCCACTTTCCACCGAAGTGGCTTCTTTTTGAGAAGTCATTGTTCATTTGAGTCAACTCCTTTAAGGGCGAGCAGGGCTAACCTTTAATTCCTAGGGATTATATGTTAAACTATTGGGTCCTAAGACCACCCCAGCCATTAATAAAATATTTCATCTAACTTTTTGTGTTTCCTCTAAATTGCGCTTTAATTTTTTGTAGGCTATGACTTTAGAATTGTATCGCCACGTAAGGTACGTCCTGGAATACATCACACATTTCAATAATCCCTTTGCAGCCCATGAATTGGATTTTACAATATCTTCTGTCTGTCCAAACCTTTTTTTGTAGAATGAATAAAACACTTGAAACTTTTTAGGAGGCCAAAATATTCCACGTTCTTCACAAAACCTGTTAAGAAAAATTTGTTTTGTTATTCTTGGTCTCTATTCCCTGTAATTAAATTTCCTTCTTCCTGACAGCAGAGTTGAGCTCTGAAGTTGAACTTGTCCAGAGTAAATAGGATAGGTTCGCCCTCTTACACCCATCTCTCCCTCCATTGTGTTTTTACATTGATATGTTCCTTTGAACCACAGCCATTGATCATTTCTCACAGGGTCTGCTTGTAATACATGGACAGGAGGTCAAGCCTGACTACAAGGGGAAGGTCGGCCAGATTTGAGGCTTCGTATCTGTATGAATCATCGAATGTGTCCATGTTTCCTGTTGGACGCATTATAAAGCACATTTTTTGAAACAATGAGTAGATCCTTCAACGTATTCAGCCTTTAGCAGTCCATACAAACTAACAAATACAGATATTTAAACTATAGTATGAATCCGCCTTGTGATTAAAGTCAATGGACGGATAACATTCCTTAAGCTTTGTCTGAAGAAGAATCAACTTTTTTGGAACATTGTTTTAATTGGTGTCCAAAAAGGAAGCAAAGCCGGACTGGCAGCGTTGATAAGGAGTTTATTACATTCATATTATCTGGACTGAGAGAGCGATAAAATACTCAGCTTTTTATTGGCATTCCTAAGCAGAATCCTTTGGGAATATAGATTGCTGGTAATACTGTGCCGTAATGTTCATTTGTAGATAAAGTATGTTCAATGTTTCCTACATAAACTGAAGGCAGGCAGTCTTACATTATTAAACTATACAGGGTAGTAGCTTTGTCTAAATTCATAGTTTTGTACGTTATGTTCTTGCTTAAACTTCCTGTGCATAAACCACTGTTGATGTAGTGATCTTGCCGCGCAGGCGCTTTAGGGTAAGTGTGCTCTACAGCACCATCTTTGACCGGGGCAAACTACTAATATGAAATAACATATGTGGGTATAGTAATATCAATGTTATATCCAAGTCATGGATCATATGTCCTGCTTTAATAACGGAGTATATAGCGGTTATATGGTACACAGCTCAAACACAGGCTTGAATACAATTAATGCCTTACATATGAAGATGTGAGAACTTCGAGTCTCAGGTATCCACTCAACCAATGTGTAGATCTATAATCAACACAGAGGTATACGGTGAAGACCAAACCGGGATCTATGGCTACAGAGACAAGCCCTATAGTGTTTCATCCAAAACTCCTTTAAACAGGACTTATATCCATGAATCAGAGGAAAAGGGGATCAAAAATCATCCCATATTTTATTAGGTATTTACAGTGTAAAAAAAATGCAACAAAGTTGTACTGTGTTAACCCAGCATGTCATAGAGGACACGGAAAAATCAAAAATATAACTAATGATTTTATTAAATGACAATCTTAAGGACAGAGAAAAGCGACCACATGTGTCCAGTATTCCTTAGTTCAGATGGTGAGTGTCCATTAGTAGTATCAAAAACCAGACATTATTCTATCATCTTCAAGAGAAAGAAGAGTCAGGGTAATAAAAAGTAAATCTGTTACAGTATAATTATTACCCTCAAATTCCTTAAACCACGGCCTAAAGAAAGGAATGGATGAATAATGAACAGATATCACAGGGCAAGAGAACATCCCCCGTAGACCGATATTGGCCACATCAGCAGGCTGTATAAATGGAGTAAAACTTCTTAGTATAGCTGGATCAAAATATCCTAAGAGTGAAGACAAGACTAATAAGAATAAACACAAAAGTAACAGACTTCCTATGGTTTCCACATATAGTGTATGTAGCCCAAATGTAGCAGGAATCATTAACAGACATTGGAGAATTCTTGGCAATTACTATGATAAAATAGTGGAATTTGAGTCTCCTCCACTATCTTCTTACAGAAGACCCCGTAATCTTAGGGACAGGCTCGTCATGACGGATGTCATCATAAAGAAAGGTCTCAATAGGGGTGGACGGTCAGATTTGACACGCAGGGGATGTTTTCCCTGTCTGTCATGTGAGAGCTGCGCCATAATGCTCAAAGGCAATGCTTTTGTACATCCTGCTACTGGAAAAATCTATAATATCATTATACATGCAGAAGGGATTTTGTTGTTTATGTCCTGCAGTACCCATGTAATTTGATTTACGTAGGTGAGACTACAACTGAGTGTCAATTTAAGGTTAAATAACCATAAATCTAGCATACGTACAAAGAAAAGTGAACTCGCTGTGCCGCGACATTTTATGGAGGTGGGACATACTGTCTAACAACTCAGGTTCACTATTATTCTTTCAATTGTTTTTTTATTAATTTTAAAATTGGCAAGAAACTTGATTTACAAATTTTTTTTTTACACCATAGTTCGAACAGAAAGCAAACAAGGAAATGATATATTATGCAGCCTATTAATATCTTATTTGACTTCACGTGTATACAGCATAGGAAGTGAAGGCAAATGAAGAGGGTTAGCATAGGCTGTATGTAACACAAGGTGAAGTAAGTCAAACATAAAGAGCAAAAGGGGAATGATAGGGATGGGATTAATAGAAAGGGAAGGAGGAAGGGGGGAGAGAGAGAAGGGTGTTCAAATATAATTACACCGGCTAATTTCTAGTACAGGGAAGATATAATATTAGTATGTAACAGTCGTGGAACTTCCGAAGACAAGGAAATCACTGGGAATCTGAAGAAAGTTTGATGAGGCACGGAAAGAAATCCATGGTTCCCACAATGCTGAGAAGCAAGCATGGGAGCGGTTAGAGGGGGCCCGCTGTCTCTTCTATATGATTTGGTCTACTTTAATCATCCATTGCGTTAATGTAGGCAAATGAGTCGATCTCCAGTTTGGGGGGATTAAAAGTTTTGCTCCAGATAGAAGATGTTGGATCAGTTTGTTGGACCGTTATTCGGGATAGGAATATTCAAAAATATAGTGGATGGGGCAATTTGGTCTATTGTGTTACATATAGATCTGATGAGGTCTAAAAAAGATTCCCAGAAACTCCTTATCTCGGGGCATAGCCACCAAATGTGAATATAGGAGCCCCGATCACTCAAGCACTTCTAGCATGTGTCTCGGATGGATGGATACCAGAGGTGTGTTTTGTCCGGTGTGGTGTACCATCTGGATGCAATTTTGTAAGTGTTTTCCTGTATTCTAATACATTGGGATGGACCATGCGAGTTTCTGTATAGCATATTAATTTCAGGTGTAGAGAGAGTCAAAGAAAGGTCCTTCCCCCAATGCGACACATAGGATCTTTTTAATGGTACTTCACCAGTCAGTAATATTTGATATATCTGGGATAGGATTTTCTTTGGGTATTTGGTGTCCCCCAAAAGAGACTCAAAGGCAGTCAAAGATCGATCCAGGGAACCACCTTTAAGATATGGGGAAACCGCCTTTTTCAGGGACATGTATTGTAGGATATGTATTTTCGGAGATTATAGTTGTCGAACCATTCCTGAATTGTCAAAAATGTCCCATCTATCAAAAGTGAGTCTAAAGTGTCGTGAAGCTTAATGGAGGGATTGCCATATTGCTCTCTTGGACCTTCTAGATATAGGTCAATCAATTAAGATACCAAGGTTAATGGAGATGGGATTAATTTGTGTCTATTTAGAGAAAAGATCTTGATTAAATTTTTCATGAGATCATTCTAACCGCAAGCTCAGAGACACTTTTAGGGGATGCGAGTAACATAACTCTGAGAGGGACAGGAGTTAGGGATTCCTCAACTGTGATCCATAATTTAACTTCTGGTTTACGGAACCAGTCTACTGTTCGTGAGAAAGTAGTTGCGTGGTAATAGGTTCGAAAGTCGGGAGCCCCAATACCCCCTAAGGTCTTGGGTAGGGATAATGTAGCCACACTGATTTTAGGATGTGCATTTTTCCATATATAGTGAAAAAGCATGGATCTTAACTTTGAAAAGAAAACTTGTGGAACAGCTATAGGTAGCATTTGGAACAGGTATATAAATTTGGGGAGTATCAGACCTTTAATTAAATTCTTTCTACCCATCCAGAAGATAAAAGGAGCCATCCAGGAGGTTATGATATATTTAGCGGCCAATAGGAGTGAATAATAGTTTAAGGCTAGATGATCTGGCCAGTTTTTGCAAAGTTTAATTCTAAAGTATGTGATGTATTTTGGGGGCCATTTGAAGGGATACCTAGACTCAAGCAGACTAATCATGGCCGTAGAGACGTTGATCCCCAAGGCTTCGGACTTCTCCAAATTAATTTTGAAGTTGGAGAGAGTGCTAAACTCGGAAAATATGTCAGCGACCACCGGGAGTTCCGTTATCAGTTTGGACATAATAATAAGGTTCACCATTATTGATAGGGTCCCTCCATTAAAGCGTGGTGGCAACAGGGAATTGATCCTTAACTGGTACCCTACCGCTGGCTGTATTTTTACGGCCAGCGGTCAGGGTCCTTAAAACCCGCGCCATAGACTTTTACGGCTCGGGTTTTAACTTGCTGCCCGAGCGATCGGGCAGCTGAATGTCGGGTCTCCGGCTGTCAGTGACTGCCGGGGACCCTGAGGAGAGGATAGAAGCAGCTATATCGCCAATTACCCTAATATAGACATGTAATATATTAAAATTTACGGTAGACAATGACGATCACAAATAAAAGGTCTGTTTTAGGGTAAAACTATGTTATTACCCCAAAAAATAGCTGAAAATGAAAAAAGCTTATTTTTTTACTATTTTCAAACTTTAAGAAAAAAGATTATAAAATAGCAAAAAGGATGTGTATAAAAACGATAAAAAAAAGAAACCTGCATTGTCTATGGAAAAAACAATTGCAGAAATCACTTCGCTAGCCCCATAAATAAAAAAGTTATAGCCGTTCAACTAACACGTGCTAAAAATGGCTAAACGGTGTCTGGTCCTGAAGGCTTAAAATAGCCCTGAACTGGTTAAACAACGAGAAATTCAGTGGATTAGTAGATTGAATTCATTACACCCGAATGGCTTTAATGTGGATTATCCCTTAAAAGTATTCAAATGATGATCATAGCATTGTCTTCACTCTTAGGATATTTTGATCCAGCTATACTAAGAAGTTTTACTCTATTTATACAGCCTTTTGATGTGGCCAATATCGGTCTACGGGGGATGTTCTCTTGCCCTGTGATATCTCTTCATTATTCATCCATTCCTTTCTTTAGGCCGTGGTTTAAGGAATTTGAGGGTAATAATTATACTGTGACAGATTTACTTTATATTACCCTGACTCTTCTTTCTCTTGAAGATGATAGAATAATCTCTGGTTTTTGATACTACTAATGGACACTCACCATCTGAACTAAGGAATACTGGACACATGTGGTCGCTTTTCTCTGTCCTTAAGATTGTCATTTAATAAAATCATTAGTTATATTTTTGATTTTTCCGTGTCCTCTATGACATGCTGGGTTAACACAGTACAACTTTGTTGCATTTTTTTTACACTGTAAATACCTAATAAAATATGGGATGATTTTTGATCCCCTTTTCCTCTGATTCATGGATATAAGTCCTGTTTAAAGGAGTTTTGGATGAAACACTATAGGTCTTGTCTCTGTAGCCATAGATCCCGGTTTGGTCTTCACTGTATACCTCTGTGTTGATTATAGATCTACACATTGGTTGAGTGGATACCTGAGACTCGAAGTTCTCACATCTTCATATGTAAGGCATTAATTGTATTCAAGCCTGTGTTTGAGCTGTGTACCATATAACCGCTATATACTCCGTTATTAAAGCAGGACATATGATCCATGACTTGGATATAACATTGATATTACTATACCCACATATGTTATTTCGTATAAGTAGTTTGCCCGGGTCAAAGATGGTGCTGTAGAGCACACTTACCCTAAAGCGCCTGCGCGGCAAGATCACTCCTTCATTTTAATATAGTGACGTCCGATGCCACATTGTTGTACTGTGTCATGGCAACCAGAGAACACGTGTATCGCTTTACCCAATGGACAGCTAGTGTTTGGGCATGCGCAGCTCGGCGCTTGAAACGCAGAGAATCCCGCAGTCGACACATATGAAGTCCATTCAGGAGATCGTTCTTTGTTTAGATTGGTGAGTGCCAACTTTCTGGCTGGCACGTCCAACGATCCAGATTTTTGGAGGAGACGTGGCCATATGTGAGAACCCATAGCTATTTCTGCATTTGCCGTTCATTTCGATGGATAGCGAGCATGCATAAGTAGCCTCTTCTGCACCTAAAATAAGGACCAGGAACACCTTGTTCTCAGGACCATGGCGAGTCCCAGTAGACCCCACTTCTGTGGCACGTCTTATTGACATGGCGTACAGTAGATTAGCGCAAGCTTCCTTTTATAAGAACATTATATTTTCACAGCTCCGTTAATTGAAGGACAGAACTTGGCTTGTAGCCTTGTGCTATTATGTGGTCAAAGAAATTCATGGGTCAGCGAGATCTTGTATAAGTTAATGTCATTGATTAATAAATTATTCTAGGATCAAAGTATCCTGAGAAGTATGTTGTGTTACAATAACAGTCACGACGAGAACTCTTAAAAAAGGAAATCTGTACTACAAAAATATATGGGGTAATATGATCAAGTTTATGAAATCCATTAGGCCGCTATACAAATAAACAATGCTACTGTATCACACAACAAATCATGATATGATCAGGCCACACATGGACCACATGGCTGTGCGAGAGCGAACAGGAAACTTTCCAGATAAACATTACTATATGTGGGAAGCAACGTGAAAAATAGAGCGTCATATAAATGGTATGCAAAAAAAATACCAGGACTGAAATAGTTATAGGAAACCTCAAAGTTGACCCCCAATGTGATATTTTCCGGTTTCCCTACTCCATAAATAGATAAATTGAAGTACACTACAGGTCTAAAATATATGATTTATTTTAAGGGCATGGCCAGACGTGGCGGAATTGCTCTGGAATTCCGCTGCGGACACTCCGCAGCGGAAATCCTCAGCGGACCCGTTTCTCCTTTGCCTTCCACAGCTTTTTAGTAGGGTTCGTTTGCACGTTGCGGACAATTCCGCTGCGTAGCATAGGCTGCGGTGCGGAATTTGGTGTCCGCAGCATACAATGGTTGTTGCGGACGTGTGGCGGACTGGTTGCGTAATTACGGGTGACTACGTGTGTGCACCCATAATTACGGGTGACTACGTGTGTCCACACATAATTACGGGTGACTACGTGTGTGCACCCGTAATTACGGGAGCGTTGCTAGGCGACGTCAGTAAATAGTCACTGTCCAGGGTGCTGAAAGAGTTAAGCGATCGGCAGTAACTGTTTCAGCACCCTGGACAGTGACTACCGATCACAATATACATCAACCTGTAAAAAAAATAGAAGTTCCTACTTACCGATAACTCCCTGCTTCTTCCTCCAGTCCGGCTTCCCAGGATGACATTTCAGTCTAAGTGACGGCTGCAGCCAATCACAGGCCAATCACTGGCTGCAGCCAATCACAGGCCAATCACAGGCTGCAGCGGTCACATGGACTGCTGCGTCATCTAGGGAGGTCGGGCTGGATGCCGAAAGAGGGACGCGTCACCAAGACAACGGCCGGTAAGTATGAAATTCTTTTACTTTCACTGGGGAAAGTGCTGTCCCTTCTCTCTATCCTGCACTGATAGAGAGAAGGGAAGTACTTTCACCTCAATACGCAACGGCTAGTCCGCATCAATTTACTGCACATTTTGGGCAGATCCGCAACAGAATCTGCAACGCAGATTCTGTGCGGCATTGATGCGGACAGTTGCGGAAGAAATCTGCCACGTCTGGGCATGCCCTAAGCCTACGGTCTACAAGTCCTAATAATACAAAGACTCTGTTCACACCTTAGAAAATACAGACCTACTTTATCTTTATACTGCATCAGAGTCTGAAATATTCACGGAGATAAATTCTCCAGACATTGGAAGACCTTAAATGACCATTGCATCCCACATGGTCAGACAGGAAGCACAATATTCCACTTAAAAAATTATGAAAATAATATTTTTATGTCCTCTGAAGCTTCTAAGAGGGTATGTCTCTAATTTTTAGACGTTTTTTTAAGCATCAAGCGTATTTTTGATGCGTTTTTTGTGGTCGTTTTTGGAGCTGATTTTCTATTGACACAATGAAAAACGACTCCAAAAATCGCTCAAGAAGTGACATGCACTTCTTTTTATGGGGCGTTTTTTTTTTACGGGGCCGTTTTTTCAAACAGCCCCGTAAAAAAATGCCTTATTGGAACGAAACGCTCAGTTTTTCCCTTTGAAATCAATGGCCAGATGTTTGGAGGCGTTCAGCTTCCATTTTTTTCAGCCGAAAATAAACCGTGTGAACATATCCTTTAAGTGTACCTAACTTTTCAGCTGACTTTTTAGAATAAGCTGTCATATGTGTGTACTGTGCATGAGGGATAACACTATTTTTAGCCATTATATAACTTGTATTCTGCACTATTTAGCAGTTTTCCCCTTTGCAGGCTTTATCTCTCATCCTCAGGTTTTCCTGTGCTAGTGGGCGGAGCCTAACTGCTATCATGTCTTCTATTCACTGTACACATAGAAGAGGACAATCCTGCTCTCCTATCTCTATCTAACACATCTAGCAGCATGGAGCATTTTATATAGCAGTAATGAGCAGTGTAGCTGAGAATCCAGCACTGGTGTGAGATTTAACACTTACCAGGAAACTTCCGCACATCTGTGTGTTTCTCCCTCTGCTCTTGCTCCCCCTCCCCTCTCCATAGACTTGATGGACGGCTTGTCTAGGTCCCTTTCTCTCTCCCTGTTCCCTCCTCTTGCTCCCTTTACCATCTCCATAGACTTAGATATTGGCAGTATGTCTGTGTCGGACTCACTGTGCTCCTGCTCCCTCCCTTTGCTCCCCCTCCCCTCTCCATAGACTTGAATAGGCAGCCTGTCTGTGTCTCTTCCTCTCTGTTCCCTCCTTCTGCTCCCTCCTCTGCATAAACTTGTATAGGTAGGCAGTAAAGAGACCCCCCCCCCACCTTCTGCAGTCCGTCAATTCTGCTCTGTAACCAGTGACGGGACTTTGCTTGACAACAGGGAGTGAACAACAGATAGCAGGAAAGGGAGACACCTAGTGGCAGTAACTTCACACAGAATTTGCATGGACAAAACAACTACATTTTAACAGCAAGTCAATTCCAAAGTTGATGTATGTCAGGCAAACCATTAGATTAGCATATGCTTTAAAAAAAAAATGTATGTCCATTTAAGGCATGTGGACATTGTAGAGGGGTTCCCATGTTTAGGATCCCCCTCATCTATTGTATATGTACTACATAAACAGCCATTAATCTGAATAGCCATGACAGCAGGTGCTGTCTGGCTTGCCGTGCTTCCCCTGTCATAATCAGCTGCCACCATGGCTCCCTTATGAATGGGGTTGTCTGTGGTAAGAACACTTTAAGTACAGCCGGATCAACCTCAAACATTTTATGATACTGCAAAGAATAGCTGAGATCACATTCGCTTGATCTGCTGTGACATCACTGGCTCGATTGCTTGTATTATTTGAAAGAGATTTTCCTTCATTAGACTGAGAAAGGGGGTGACGTGGCATGATTCCTGCCAGCCTGCGTTTCCTCTTTTCCGCTATCAGCACAGTGCCAACCATAACCACCAATCAGAAATGTACTATTAGATGGTGCCCTTTATAATGAATGGGCGACCATGTAATTCATGGTTGAGCCAAGTCTCCCAGAGCAGGCACCGATAAGCGCAGCCGCTATCCCTTTTGGCAAACAGAGGGGATACCCAAGTAGGGGAACTCCCTTTGTGATGTCCATATACCCTAATAGGACATGTAGACCGAGGTTGTCCATTTGTGATAACCCCTTTGAGGTTGTTATTTCAATCATTTCAATTAATTACCTGGATGGCTTAAGGTGAATTACACCTGTAAGAAGGATTAGAAGGAAGAACAAACAATGATGTCTATAAAACACAATGCCAACATTCTTCCCCCAAACCTCGAAGTTAATATCTAACATGCCATTGCAACAACACCAAGATTTTGCATACAATGGACAATTACATAGTTATTGCCAGGAAGAATTATAAGAATGCCATAGGTCTGCAATGCCGACACATTAGACCAGGTATCCTGAAACTAAACACACAGCAAACCCTCACTTAAAAATGCCAAAAATGCCAGGGATGTCTCCGCATCAGCAAATCTAAGACCATAAAAATAAATTACATCAGAGAACGGTATGTTCCCTGAGTGAAAATAAAAATATGTTAAACAACTAATATCCCATTCAAACACCTGGTGACCATGGACCTGGCCAAAACTGGTTATCAGCCTTTCATAATGAATTTATATTATACCCTGTTGGGTTGGCATCGATAGAAATCTGCAACAATAAAAATTGTGGTGTTTCCCATACCAACCAATCAAAATCTAGATTATATTTATCAGTGCTGGTTAAGACATAAATGCTGCCATCTGATTGGATAGCATATTGTGCCGGGCATGTGTTGCACATACATTGTGTATATGATACACACAGCGATCCGTGATCTCCAGTGCCACCACATCAGTATAAGGGAAAGGCAAGTGACAGTAGTTGCATTCATACTCATTTTGGGGAAATCTGGCATCACCAAAAATGGTAACTTGTGCTATCACAGGGGAAAAACTTAATCTTCCTAAAAAAAAATTAGCCATGGACACTGTATGTTGGATTGATAAAGGTGGCAACATGAGCGTGTGGCATTTGTTACCAGTTCATTGCAGTTAACTGGATCCTTCAACTGGTCCAATATCTTTTAGGTGATCCATCTCTGCCTGTTATCCAAGACAGAAAAGCTGCTTTGTATAAGGGGAATATATCCTTGCTGGCTGCTAATCTGGCCGTTGACAGTTGTATTAGGGTGTCCAATAGATCAGTGATCCCCACCGGGCCGCGGACCAATACCGGGCGGGCTGTGGATCTTTTGGTACCGGGCCGCGGTATCTGGTATCCGCCCTGGTGGCCGCAAGGAATTCCAGGTGAAATACCGCACCAAATTGTGGTGCAGTTTTTCGGCCGAAATGTCCGCTGCGGAAAACTGCTGAGCATTCAGCCAGCCTGCTAGCAGGCTGGCCTCCTGGGATGACAGTTTATTTTTTGGCTGCAGTGGCGGTCACATGGGATGAATCGTCATCCCAGGAGGCCGGTCTGGAGAAAGAAACAGACTTCTGGGTAAGTATAAGATTTATTTTTTTCTTAGTTGCGTTTTTTGCGGTGGAATCGGTGCAATTCCGCCACAATAAACGCAACAACTGATATTTGTTGTGGGTTTTACCTCCCCATTGAATTCAATGGGGAAAACCAATAAGCAGAGTTTACGCAAATCCAATTGACATGCTGCGGAATAAAACTCTGCACCGCAGGTCAATTTTTGAGCGTTTTTTCCACACAGTATTTACGCAGCGTGCGGATGAGATTTGTTCTATCTCAAACAATTTGCTGCTACTGTAATATGCTGTGGATTTTCTACAACGAATTTGGTTGACGAAAATCCGCAGTTTTTACACAACGTGTAAACTGACCCTACTTCCAGCCCCCCCCCCCCCACCCAGCCGATCTGTGGAAGAATTGTCTTGCATGAAACTGGCCCTTGGGTAAAAAAAAAGGTTGGGGACCGCTGCTATAGATGGTCTAATACAGATTGTCTCTTAGTCCAAATTTTTACAATCCCACACTACCCATTATCCCTAAATACATTGTCTTCACCTTTAAAACATCATTGTTAACATATGCAATTAAATATTGTTGTACAGTGCCCAAATATTATCATAATACAGACGATAACGTAAAGCCCAAAAAATACCAACATGAAGAGCCTAAATAAAATACTATACAGTGCTCAAATGCCATTATAAATCCCCAATAATACCAGGTAATATAACAGTTCGCAAATAATACCACCATACAGTGCCCAAATAATACCATCATGCAATACCCAATATAACCATGCAATGCTTAAATAATGCCAGTACAGGTTTCTCCCTTCTTGCTGGCGATCAACTGATCGCCACAGGTTTGGCACCTGAAACCCTCGACAATTTGCTATTATACCTGGGGGAAACTGCTGGCAGCTGCACATTTTTTCTACAGCAGACTCTATAGGAGAAATGCGGTATTGCATGACACCCATTTAAAAGAATTGTTAGCCATGTAATACATGGTCACACTGACTCCTCCAGAGTGTGAGCCAGTGGCTCACTGCTCTAACTAATAGAGGGGAATACAGAGCATGAGACCACCTATATTAAGTTCATGTATCTTATCGGGGCTAAAGGAGGTGCAGAGGTTGGGTCCTAGAGCCTAAGGGGGCCCTATATGTCCCTTTGCCCTATATGAGAATGGGGGGCCATGTTACAGATTATGCATCAGGGTCCAGGAGATTTGAGTTACGCCACTGATAGGACACATGGGCAGTGGTTGTCCTAACGTGACAACCCCCTTAATAAGGAGCCCTTCAACGTCCCTGGTGATTATTTAACACTGCCATTTGCTAAGCAGCAGCCTGGAGCTCCTCTACTCCAGTGTCCTTATGCCAACATTTCCTGCCCTGGGCTCTGGCAGTTCGGCCTTGTCCCTTGGGGCACTGTGCGAGTCCAAATCACCACCTGCATCAATATTCACATCTGCTAATTGCTAACTATGTGCGCGCATTGATGCGGATGGTGATTTTGAGCAAAGAGGAGGAAAGTATATCAATGACACCCTGGTGGAGAGGTTCTGAAGGTCTTGGGCCCGTAACTTTCCTATATATTAAAGGGCCTTTCAAATAACATATTTGGTAG
This sequence comes from Rhinoderma darwinii, assembly GCF_050947455.1. NCBI lineage: Eukaryota > Metazoa > Chordata > Amphibia > Anura > Rhinodermatidae > Rhinoderma > Rhinoderma darwinii. The sequence continues at coordinate 393,191,911 of NC_134690.1, forward strand.
ACCGTTAAGGTAAAAACTATAAAGATGAAATAATATGGATAAGATTGAGCTGACAGTCACAGATTACAGTTCACTTTTCACATAGATATAGGATGAACACAAAACGAGGTTTAGTACGTTCGGGATGAGATGCCTATTGCAACCTGTACACACAGAAATACGTCTTCAGTGATGACAGATATATGGGGTCCACAGTATGGTTTCTGCATTGAGGTCTGGAAAGTTCTCTGTGTAGCAGCATACATTTCATTATAATTATTTCTGAGGCTTTTAACTTCTAATTCAATAAACCACATTTTTCGTAGCTTTATGGGATCGCAGCGTTTTCCCCCTCTTTTCTCCGTTAAAATCACATTATTCTTTCATTTTTGTAAAGATACTTGGAGAAAATTGGTAACATTTTCCCTTAGGCTTGAAATTAACTTACCCAGGGTAACAGGAAATGTGGAGTTTTGTGATGTAGATTGTTAAACCAGATGGGACGCGCTGGTCGTATAGATGAATGGTGCAAATGAGTCATCTTGCTTGTTGTGAAAACAGTTCTGTTAACCTAGATCTCCCATGCTAAATCCAGCGCAGAACGCTCTACTTCTGTATCCCTGTAGTAACGGCCACGATATACTAGAAAGCGACAATGTCTGAAGCTGTTTTAGAAAAAGAACGATATATAATTCCTTTAATCTGGCATTATTAGGTGCTGGATTATGAAATTTTCTGAATTATCGTTGAGCGTGTAAGGTTAGAGAACCTACAAGGCAGCCCAAACTTAAATGTTTTCACAATCCCTATTAGAAATTAGTTTTTTAATCTGATGAATTTCCAAAATTTCAAATTCATTTTTTTCTCTGAATCTCGTGCTTCTGGTTTTGGGAAATTGCAATTTTGTGCTGGTAAAAAGCGCCGGATTATCAGACTATAGGATGCTGGATTAAAGGAGTTGTTTGACAAAAATAAAAACGACTTATTATTTTTCTTTTCTGAAATCAAGTTTTGTAATATATATTTTTTTCCAAACCTGTACAAATCGCAGGTTTTCTGTCCCCGACGCGTGGACCCGGAAGGTCGGAGCTGACGTTCTTGTGGTGACGCGCTAACACAGGATTCGGGAGAAAAGAGCTGCCCGTTCCACTCTGTGTGTCGATAACGTGGATGAAGGGGCTGACTGCCGGCCTCAATTCATCAGCTTAGCCAGTCCCCTCCTCCGTCACAGCTGATTCTGAGACGGGGGCTGGCTTAGCCAATAAAGTGAGCCGGGCAGCCAGCCCTTTCATCCGCGTCATCGACACACAGAGAGGAAGACTCCTACCCCCCGGAGCCTGTGTCGCCGCGTCACCACAAGAACGGCACCTCTGAACTTTCTAGTCCACGCGACGGGGACTAAAAACCTGCAGGTTTGGAATAGAAAATATATTAGAACGTTTCTTCATTTCAGAAAAGAAAATTAAATTGTTTTTATTTTCAACAGACAACCCCTTTTTTTTTTTTAATTTATTGTAGAGCTATATCATTAAAGGGGTTATGCAGGGACCAAAAATTATTATCAGTGTAGTCCCTGCAGAATACTCTCTAATATACATTCCGGTCCCCCGACGCGCTGATTCTAAGATATTCATAGATTTTTATAGCGTTGGCGGGGGACCAGATGTCTAGTTGCACTGTCTCCTTTGATGACGATACAACTCTTCATCATGTGACCGGCCCCGCTGTACTCTATGTACTCGCTGCACTACTGCTCCTGCTTGTACATAGAGTATAGCGGGGTCGGTAACATGACACAGAGTCGTATCGTCATCAAAGAAGACTGTGCAACTAGACTTCCTGTCCCCCGGCAGCGCTATGAAGATCTATGAAAATATAAGAACCAGCGCGACAGGGGACCGGAATGTATATTAGCGAGTGTACTCACATACTGCAGGGACTACACTGATAATAATTTTTTGTCCCCGCATACCCCCTTTAATCCATTGTCTGGTATTGAAAACCCCTTTTTCAAAAATCCTATCAGATAACACTCTTTAGGATCCTCATCTAAAAGCCAAAGAGGAGAGTGGCTGCAAAGCATATCTCTTACTCTGGAGGACCCGGGATTACATTGACCGCCCATTGATTTTACTAGGAAGTACTGTGTAATGCTTCATTTCTCCTGGGGTGGCACTGTAGAAAAAAATTAACACTTGATGCAGGTTAACCCCACAGTTTACAGCTGACAAATAGGGGTCATGGCAGCGGGACACCCTATAATTAGCTTATCATTGATGGACCCTTGTAATAAAAATATATTTTCCAAAGCGGAGAATGCCTTTAACATATTAATGTACATTATTAATCCAAAATTCATTTATATTAAAATATATTTATTTATAAAAATCTGTCCTGGTCATGTGATGGATACACAGGTGCACGACTCGTTACAGTTTACACTATAATTATCAGAGCTGTGTCTTATAACGAGCCGTGCACCTGTGTGATTATCACATGACCAGGAGAGATTTGTAGCCCCTGGAAGCAAACAATGAAGGCTGCCATTCAAAGACTCCAAGCAGAGATCTCGAATAACGAGAGGAATTGATGCAGAAAGTATATTGGAAAATTGTATAACTTTTTATCATATAATGAATATGTTTTATTTGGAGAAATTGGAATATGCCTTTAAACTGACATGAAAACACATCTGAGTCCATGTGATGGTGTATGGAAGTGACTGCTGGGATATGGGAAGTGAGTTCCTGCAATGACTGTGATGTCAGACGCCAGGAATTCACTGATCTAATGACTGAAGTATTATCAGGCTTCCTTGTCGAGGATTCGGTTCGTGTTTATAAACCTCATTATGACTCATTTCACTTGTCTGACTTGTATTTGATTTGGATATATATATATATTTTTCGTATGTTATGTAATAGTTTTCCTGATCTAACAGTTACATATTTCATGTCAGCATTGTTCTCATAGGTCTACTGATTTTCAGTGTAATCCTGTCAACAATACCTAAATGCTTTTCCATATTTTTCACATTCAGCCGTGCACATTTTATTCGGATGAGTGAATATCTACTACTTTTTTTAATTTTTTTATTAGCAAGTGTGGTGTACTATATTTTTCTTGGGAATATACTATACTGTGATACTCCAGTAAGTGATGTAAGATTAGGGCTCAAATAGAAGGGTCCCCCGACAATAAGTTGATCACAATTTCTCCTGCTGCTGAAACCCTCAGTGATCAGTGGTAATCTGCAGGTTTGATTTACCAGCAGCGCCACCACATGGGAAAGAATGAATTACACAGGACTCACTAAAATCAATGGGCTGTTCATGTAAAGCATGGATGTTCCGGTTCCCCCAGTGAGAGGGAAATTCTCTTTGTATCTGGTCTCAGCTCTGGATACATGGTGGGGTTTATGAATTAGATTAATGTATGATCGGGGTTGCAAACACAGGGTGCTTCACTAATCAGCAGAATGCTGGAGCGCTGCGGCCACATTGTTTATCTAGGCTGTGCCTGGTGCTGCAGCTCAGCCCATTTAAGTAAACAGTGCAGAGCAGGGCTGAGCTGCAGTACCATACACCGCCACACCAATATGTATGGCGCTGTGACTGGATAAACAATGAAGTGACAGGGATCATACATTGAAGCCTATCCCTGCTTACTGTCAGTGATTTGAAATCTTGTTTACAGCTAGCCAAGTCCTGGTCATGCATAGCTGACAAAGTTTCAGGTGTTCTTAAAAGAGAGTTCTCTGATACACTATAAGGCTGGGTTCACACGACCTATTTTCAGACGTAAACGAGGCGTATTATGCCTCGTTTTACATCTGAAAATAGGGCTACAATACGTCGGCAAACATCTGCCCATTCATTTGAATGGGTTCACCGATGTACTGTGCCGACGACCTGTAATTTACACGTCGTCGTTTGACAGCTGTGAAAAGACGATGCGTAAAATGACTGCCTCGTCAAAGAAGTGCAGGACACTTCTTTGGACGTTTTTGGAGCCGTTTTCTCATAGACTCCAATGAAAACAGCTCCAAAAACGGACGTAAAAAACGCCGCGAAAAACGCGAGTTGCTCAAAAAACGTCTGAAAATCAGGGGCTGTCTTCCCTTGAAAACAGCTCCGTATTTTCAGACGTTTTTGGTCACTACGTGTGCACATACCCTAACAAGCCCTGCAGCTGTGTGAGTTGGACAAGATCAAGACTAGTTATCAGCCTCTGAATGTAAATAGTGAATGTTTTCATTCACTCACTGCAAGCAGAGATCTTTAAAATGGTAAGAAATCAAAATTCTAAGTAAACTAGAAATTTGCATAACATTTCAATATATGAGGATTAAGCTTTAATATTGAAAAACCGGAAATCTCAAACTATCATTATGTAAATAAATACACTTCTCTCTCCCTTGGTGACATCAGATTGTGCTGATTATACATTATGCTGATTATTATTTCTAAGCATATAAATAAAATGTTGTTATTGATGTACGTTTTATTTTTCCTTTGCATCATTTATAAATAACAATCACTCCTCAAGTAGTAATGCTTTATGTTAAAAATTATCAATACATTTTAGTTGCAATACCACATTTAACCACTGAGATGTGCTGCCCTTCATTGTGTATGGCAGTGGTTTCCAACCTGTGACTTTCCAGCTGTTGCAAAATTATAGCTCCCACATACAACTACGACCTTGCTCTTGTTTAATGTGTCAAATGACAACATGTAAATTTGTTATGCCTGATTCTCATGAGCGTATTGAAATACAGAGGTAAATATGGATCCCTTTGTTATTTAACATCGTGTTATGTCAGTATTTTATATGTATTATGTTCTTCAACTCTGAGTTGTTTGTGTGTTCCTCCACCCACCCATTATAATATTGGCATTATAATGGTCAGGTCGGCTGTACTGGCGTTTGGGCTTCAATATTACTATGAAGATGGCTATTATTTCCTCTGGTGGGTCCAAAGAACTTGACACTGTCTGCCCTATAGTTGGAAATAGGGTCATCTCAGGGCATTTACTGTAACCAATAATATATGCCCGTTTCAATGTTTTTGCAAAGGTACATAACAATATGCAGCCCCTGTAGCTTGAGAATCTGGATCTAACTACCAGGGTGACAGGAATTGCAGTTGCTTTAGGACCCAGCCTTTAGGGGGCCAATCTAAGCACTCAGAGGGGCTGTGATGTTGAAAGTGAAGGGTAAAAGGGGGCAGTAGAAAACTGAATACAGATTTCAGAGAGACCAAGGAAAGGAAGAAAATACACAGTATACAGTATTACAGTGTATACAGTTTAGACCAATGGCATACATACCAACAGGCAGGCGGCCCAGGGCCCAACCCTGATTGGTACCACCCCCCTTTGTGACTGGTTGTCAGGATTAGTGAAGAACTCCTCTTGCCAGGGGAACAGCATTATTAGCATATATGGGATAGGAAAATTGGCCCAATGGCCGTGGAAATGGCTTAGAGGGGGGAAACAATCACCAGACCCTTCTGTCCCAGATGGCAAAAACCTGGCAACATCATGGGGGGAGTTCATTTTGTTTATGCTATGGGGCCCTCTCTTTAGTATTTATGCCACTAGTGAAGACCCAATGGATCAATTTAAATAATTTATTTCTTCTGGACTGCTGATGGTTATCATGTTCAAATGGGGCACCATTTTTGATATGGGCACCATGGTAACTTGCTATACCCCCAAAAAAAGCCAAAACCAAGATAAAGAAGCATTTCAGCAAGGTGCAGGACTATAAATTAAAAGTTTATAGGAAGTTTGTTTAATCACAAACTAAATTTCTCTATGGACTTCACATTTCTACAATGTCATTTTTGAAAAAGGCCCTGAGAAAAAGAAAAAAAAAAAAGTCTCAACTCCAGGAAGGAAATAGATTTTTTTTTTTACTTTCTATTGGTAAAAGCAAAAACCAGTCAAATATAAAAATGGCAAAAAGCTTAAAGAACCAGCCAAATATACAAGGGTGGAGAAGTGGCCCTTGACCCGCTTCTACTGGAAATGAACATGGCTCGAATATAGGATAGTAACAAAGAAATCCCAAGTAGATTTTAAAATGCAGCATAATGTGTGGAGACACAGTGTCTGGATCAGTGGTCTCCAGAAACACCCCAGCCATCTGGGCTCACATATCATATTAAGGAAGGGGCCCTGTTACTTGACTTTCAATGACCCAATGTAGGCAAAAGTCCAAGTCATTGGGCAAGTCTTTACAGAGTTGGTGCAAAATATATTTCTTTGTAATTGCTTTGGCTTCATTTTCTGTGTCACACATTGTAAAATGTTTTGAGAACTATTGATATGAAAGAACATTGAGAATGTTTAGAAATATATGTTATGTTGACTTTCTCGTAGAGTCTATACAGACAGAGGGCTCTTGTCTATGTTAACTGTCAAGTGATATCAGTAATTTTAACAGCATATCCATATTCAGCAACTTGCTAAATTATTCATACCCAAGTCATAAAGCCTACCCTTAAAGGAATTTTCCTGTTATAGAAAGTGATGGCATATCGCAAATTTTATGATCAGTGGGGTTTGACTGCCGGGACCTCCACCGATCCTGAGAATGAAGGGCGCAGTATTAGTTAAATGCTGATGCCCCTTCACAGGCTATCCTTATACATCGACTCTCCCGGCCACACAGTGCAAAGAAGTGCAGTTTATTCCCATGGGGCTGTGCTGCAATTCCCTGTGTATCTGGTGGCTTTGGATGCCGCTCTGCAGGAGAAAAGCCAGAGAGACTTTGGCATCTTTCATCCTCAGGATACTTGGGGGTCCTAATGGTTGGACTCCCACGATCATAATGTTATAAGCATATTCAAGCAATATAGCGACAAGATAGGAATGCCCAGGGTCAGACAACACACATTCTTTGTTTGTAGTCTGTTACCATGGAAACATATAGTTCCTCAAAGGAGCTGTAGGCACAAAACAGCAGAATATTTTTAATCAAAACTATTTGCCTACTTGCTTTTATTTTTTATTTCACATACATGATTAGAGCAATAAAAATGTGGTTGCAAAAGTCTACATACCCTCATTAGCTTTTACTTTTTTCTTTTAAATCATAGAATTGTTTATTTTACTTTTAGTGTTAGTCCATAATCAGAGGTCTGGACAAAACACATTTTGGAGTAAATTCCATTAGTTCCCGGTTTAATGAAAACTCCTTTTACACCACTGAATGTATGAAAGTATAAAAATGTAAATAACACAGCAGGTATTTCTATGTTTATCAGATCCATGACTCATCTGGGAATAGGAATGTTGCTTGGCCAGTCCTATGCTTAGTAACATGTATTCCAAAAATATATTCTAACTTTTTATATCTCTTATCATTTTTAGGTACAAATTACTTTAATATAAGGGGGATTAATATGTGCATGGGAAAATAAATTGCCCCTATAATCATAATATAGAACAACATATTTCCCTGCTACAAACATATATGTAAAATGTACTTAAAGGGATATTCCCATCTCAGTAATTTATGGTATATACACAGGATATGCCATAACTATCCTTCTCGAATGACCCCATGTCAAGAAGGAGGAGAACTCAAAGGAAGGACAGAGAAGGATCATAGATAGTACAGGGAGAGATCATAGTAAAGACAGGGAGAGATTATAGGTAGGACATGGGGAGATCATAGGAAACACAGGGAGAGATCATAGAAAGGACATGGCAAGACTTTAGGAAGGACAGGGAGAGATCATAGGAAGGACAGGGAGAGATCATAGGAAGGACAGGGAGGAATCATAGGAAGGATAGGGAGGAATCATAGAACGGACAGGGAGGAATCATAGGAAGGACAGGGAGAGATCATAGGAAGGACAGGGAAAAGTCATAGGAAGTACAAAGAGGAGTCATAGAAAAGACAGGCAGAAATCATAGGAAGGACAGGAAGAGATCATAGGAAGGACAGGGAGGAATCATAGGAAGGACTTGGAGAGATCATAGGAAGAACAAGGAGTAGTCATAGGAAAGATAGGGAGGAATCATAGGAAGGACAGGAGGGGATCATAGAAAGGACAGGAAGGGATCATAGCAAGAACAGGAAGGGATCATAGGAAGGACAGGGAGGGACCATAGGAAGGACAGAGAGGAATCAAAGATAGGACAGGCAGGGATCATAGGAAGGACAGGGAGGAATCATAGGAAGGTCAAGGAGAGATCATAGGAAGGACAGGAGGAGTCATACGAAGGACAGGGAGAGATCATGGGAAGGACAAGGAGGAGTCATAAGAAGGACAGAAAGGGATCATAGGAAGGACAGGAAGAGATCATAGGAAGGACAGGGAAGGATCATAGGAAGAACAGGGAGGAGTCATAGGAAGGATAGGGAGGGATCATAAGAAGGACATGGAGAGATCATAGGAAAGACAGGGAGGGATCATAGGAAGAACAGGGTGGAGTCATAGGAAGGACATAGAGAGATCATAGGAAAGACAGGGAGGGATCATAGGAAGAACAGGGAGGAGTCATAGGAAGGATAGGGAGGGATCATATGAAGGACATGGAGAGATCATAGGAAAGACAGGGAGGGATCATAGGAAGGACAGGGAGAGATCATAGGAAGGACAGGGAGGAATCATAGGAAGGACTGGGAGGGATCTTAGGAAGAACATGGAGAGATCATAGGAAAGACAGGGAGGGATCATAGGAAGAACAGGAAGAGATCATAGGAAGGACAGAGAGGGATCATAGTAAGGACATGGAGAGATCATAGGAAGGACAGGGAGGGATCATAGGAAGAACAGGGAGGGATCTTAGGAAGGACATGGAGAGATCATAGGAAGGACAGGGAGGGATCATAAGAAGTACAGGGAAGGATCAAGTTTGAAACAGTGGCAGAAAATGACAAAACTGTGGTGGAATATGAATGGAACACAGGCATAGCAGGTATAGTCCAAATGAGTAATAGGAATGGAGGAGTGGTAGGACAAGGAGAGAGTTTAGATTCAGATATTTTCCACTGCGGATTTAACTGACCATCCACTGTGAAAATCCGTGACAAATCCAGGACTGAATTGACATGCTGTGGATTTGAAAATCTGCAGCATGCCCTCAGTTCTGCACTGATTTTTTTCTGCTACATGTCGATGGGAATATGCTGAGAGTTGTAGGTTCACACCAGCTGAGTTACAGGTTGCAGACCACTGCTCTAAACTGTGTAGAGCCTGGTGGTTAGAATACACTAACCAGGGTAAAAATCACCAAAGCAAATGCTGTACAGACATATTACATGATCCAGAGCTGCATTTTTAATTCTGCTGGTTGTTACTGGAACCAGTTAATACATTGTCGACAGAAACACCCCTAAATCTTAGAATGTTATGGTCTACAGTGCATTGTGTGAGGATTAAATATTCTCTTGACCTGTGGTCTCCTACCTGGGACTCTCCAGTTGTTGTGAAATGACAACTCCCAGCACACTATAGAAGATGTTGTCTATAGAAGATGTTCGTAAATTACAAGCTGATTTGAACACACTAAGTGTTTGGGCATCCACTTGGCAACTCAGGTTTAATGTAAATAAATGTAAAGTTATGCATCTGGGTACCAACAACCTGCATGCATTATATGTCCTAGGGTTAGTTACACTGGGGGAGTCACTTGTTGAGAAGGATCTGGTTGTACTTGTAGATCATAATGTAAAGGATTTGCCAGACACAGCTTCTGTGTCTACGTCCATGGGCAATCAGTCTGCACCTGCTCCTATGTCTGTGAGACTGACTCCATCTTCCACCACTCAGGATGGCAGGCTTAGGAGTGGGAGAGCCTATCACAGCCTGGCCAGACGGAGCTAGCTCCCGCCCACTGTCTATTTATACCTGCCTTTCCTGTTCCTCCTTTGCTTGTGATTCTGCTCTGCTTGTTTCCTGGCCTTGCTGCTACTGCTTGTACTACTCATCCTCTGCTTGTTATAGACCTTGGCTTTCTGACCACTCTCCTGCTCAGCGTTTTAGTACCTCGTTCACTCCAGGTTTGACTCGGCTCGTTCACTACTCTGGTTGCTCACGGTGTCTCCGTGGGCAGCTGCCCCGTTTCCCTAGCTTCTGTGTACCCTTGTCTGTTGTCTGTCTTGCACTTACTGAGCGTAGGGACCGTCGCCCAGTTGTACCCCGTCGCTTAGCACGGGTCGTTGCAAGTAGGCAGGGACTGAGTGGCGGGTAGATTAGGGCTCACCTGTCTGTCTCCCTACCCCGTCATTACATAATCACAAGCCCATATACCTAGTCTACCCTGGTCCCTGACACTACTATGGACCCCCTTGAGACCCTGGCTCAGCAGATGCAGGTCCTCTCCCTACAGGTCCAGGCCCTGGCTCAGAAGGACAACCTGCATGATGCTACCCTGGTAGTGCCCCCCACCTCACCTCTTGTACCCCACCTCAAGTTGCCTGACCGGTTCTCAGGGGACCGGAAGGCTTTTTTCTCCTTTCGGGAGAGTTGTAGGCTCTATTTTCGCTTAAAGCCCCTCTCCTCAGGTTCTGAGAGCCAGCGGGTGGGTATAATTATGACCCGGCTCCAGGACGGGCCCCAAGAATGGGCCTTCTCCTTGGCTCCTGACGCCCCTGAACTTTCCTCCGTTGATCTTTTCTTTTCTGCTCTCGGGCTCATTTATGACGAGACTGACAAGACTGCCTTTGCCGAGAGTCAGCTGGTGACCTTACGTCAGGGTAAGAGACCTGTAGAGGAGTATTGTTCTGACTTTAGGAAGTGGTGTGTAGCTTCTCGGTGGAATGACCCTGCCTTGAGGTGCCAGTTTAGATTGGGTCTGTCGAACGCCCTGAAAGACCTGCTAGTAAGCTATCCCTCTTCTGACTCCCTAGATCAGGTTATGGCTTTAGCGGTACGACTTGACCGACGTCTCAGGGAACGACGACTTGAACATTTTTGTGCCTTCTCCTCTGACTCCCCCATGATGCCTCCCGAGGTTCCGTTGCTTCGTTCTTCCACGGAAGACTCGGATGTACCTATGCAACTCGGGGCCTCCGTGTCCCCCCAACAACGTAGAGAGTTCCGCAGGAAGAATGATCTCTGCTTCTACTGTGGGGATGACAAGCATCAAGTGAACAACTGTCCTAGGCGTAAGAATAAGCAGCCGGAAAACTTCCGCGCCTAAGTGATCATCGGGGAGGTCACTTGGGCGCACAGGTATTTCCCGTAAAGATGAAACCTAATAAAATCTTGCTTCCCTTTCAGGTCTCTTTTGGTGGTAGGTCTGCTACCGGCAGTGCCTTCGTGGATTCAGGGTCTTCTGCTAATATTATGTCTGTGGAATTTGCTTTGTCTCTAGCTATGCCATTGATTGATTTGCCTAAACCTGTCCCGGTAGTGGGTATCAACTCCACTCCTCTTGCTAATGGTTATTTTACACAGCAAACCCCTGTTTTTGAACTCCTTGTTGGCTCCATGCATTTGGAGCAGTGCTCTGTACTGGTGATGCAGGGATTATCGTCCGATTTGGTTTTAGGCCTTCCCTGGTTGCAGTTGCATAATCCCACGTTTAACTGGAATACTGGGGATCTTACCAAATGGGGTAATGAATGCATGACGTCATGTTTTTCTGTTAATTCTATTTCTCTCCCTGAGGAGGTGAACATTCTACCTGAGTTTGTTCAGGACTTCGCTGATGTTTTCTCTAAAGAGGCCTCCGAAGTGTTACCTCCTCATAGAGAATACGATTGCGCAATCGATTTGGTACCAGGAGCTAAGCTCCCTAAGGGTAGGATATTTAATCTCTCTTGTCCCGAACGTGAAGCCATGAGAGAGTATATCCAGGAATGCCTGGCCAAGGGTTACATTCGCCCCTCTACTTCTCCGGTAGGTGCTAGCTTCTTTTTCGTAGGGAAGAAGGATGGTGGTCTTAGGCCGTGCATCGACTACCGGAACTTGAATAAGGTCACTGTAAGGAACCAGTACCCCCTTCCTTTGATTCCTGATCTCTTCAATCAGGTTCAGGGGGCCCAATGTTTCTCTAAGTTTGATCTACGGGGGGCTTATAACCTTATCCGCATCAAAGAGGGGGATGAGTGGAAGACTGCGTTTAACACGCCCGAAGGTCATTTCGAATACCTCGTGATGCCCTTTGGGTTGTGTAATGCTCCCGCGGTCTTCCAGAATTTCATAAATGAGATTTTAAAGGGAATGTGTTGCCAGAAAAACATGTTTTTTTAAAAAAAATTAAACATTTAGTGTGTGGGTGATTAAACATTGTTCAAATTTTTTTTTTTTTTTTTGCACGAGCCAGGAAATATTATAAATTATTTCTAATTTATAATACTACCCATTTTTGGTCACTAGATGGAGCTGTTCCCAAAATTGCAGCATTGCAACATTGGGTTAAAAGCCCTCGCTCTAGTGAGCTCTCAGCAACCCCCCCTCCTTTATCCTGGCTAGTGCCGGGATAAACGAGGGGTTTGAACGGTGTAACCTCCTACACTGTGTGTCGCCATTTTTTGAGCTAACCCACAGTGTAGTAGGTTTACATACAGTAGTAAACACACACAAACACGAACATACATTGAAATCTCTTACCTGCTCCTGCCGCCGCGGCTCCCTCCGGCCCGTCCGCTCCGTTTGCTGCCGCTGGTGCAAGTGCACAAATCCGGAAGCCGCGACCGGAAGTAGTAATATTACTGTCCGGCCGCGACTTCCGGTCCACAGGAAAATGGCGCCGGACGGCGCCAATTTTGAATAGGACTGTGTGGGAGCGGCGCATGCGCAGTTCCCACACAGACGCCGTACACTGCAGTCAATGGGACGGGAGCCGTTCGCAGTCCCTATGGGACTGTGGCTGCCGTATTCCATGTCTGTATGTGTCGTTAATCGACACACACAGAAATGGAACAAAAAATGGCAGCCCCCATAGGGAAGAAAAAGTGTAAAAATAAGAAAAAGTAAAACACAAACACACAAATGAATATAAACGTTTTTAATAAAGCACTAACATCTTTAACATATAAAAAAATTATTTGTGATGACACTGTTCCTTTAAGAGACTACCTGGGGGTATTTCTTGTAGTGTACCTTGATGACATACTTGTGTTTTCCAAGGACTGGTCCACCCACATTGAGCATGTCAGGAAGGTGCTCCAGGCCCTTCAGGAAAACAAACTGTTTGCTAAGACTGAAAAATGTGTGTTTGGGGTGCAAGAGATACCATTTTTGGGTCAAATCCTCACTCCTCATGAATTCCGCATGGACCCCGCCAAGGTCCAGGCTGTGGCGGAATGGGTCCAACCTGCCTCCCTGAAGGCGTTACAGTGCTTCCTGGGATTCGCTAATTATTACAGGAGATTTATTGCTAACTTCTCGGTCATCGCTAAGCCTCTTACGGATCTCACTCGCAAAGGTGCTGATCTCCTCCACTGGCCTCCTGAGGCTGTCCAGGCTTTTGAGGTCCTTAAGAAGTGCTTTATCTCGGCCCCAGTGCTGGTTCAGCCCAACCAAATGGAGCCATTCATCGTGGAGGTTTGCGCCTCCGAGGTGGGAGTGGGTGCTGTCTTGTCCCAGGGTACCAGGTCCCTCACCCATCTCCGTCCCTGTGCCTACTTCTCCAGGAAGTTTTCGCCCACTGAGAGTAACTATGATATTGGTAACCGCAAACTCTTAGCCATTAAATGGGCATTTGAAGAGAGGCGCCACTTCCTGGAGGGGGCTAGGCACCAGGTAACGGTCCTTACCGACCACAAGAATCTGGTTTTCTTAGAATCTGCCCGGAGGCTAAACCCGAGACAAGCTCGATGGGCGTTATTTTTTACCAGATTCAACTTTTTGGTCACCTATAGGGCTGGGTCTAAAAATATTAAGGCTGACGCACTGTCGCGTAGCTTCATGGCCAGCCCTCCTTCGGAGGAAGATCCTGCTTGTATTTTGCCTCCAGGTATAATCATTTCCTCTATTGATTCTGATTTAGTCTCCGAAATTGCGGCTGATCAAGGTTCAGCTCCCGAGAACCTTCCTGAGAACAATCTGTTTGTTCCCCAGCAAATCCGGCAAAGGGTACTTAGGGAAAATCATGACTCTGCACTATCTGGCCATCCAGGCATCCTGGGTACCAAGCACCTCATTGCCAGAAACTACTGGTGGCCTGGGTTGCTTAAAGACGTTAAGGCCTACGTCGCCGCTTGTGAGGTTTGTGCTAGGTCCAAGACTCCCAGGTCCCGACCAGCGGGCTTACTATGTTCTTTGCCCATTCCCCAGAGACCTTGGACCCATATCTCCATGGATTTTATCACCGATTTGCCTCCATCTCAAGGCAAGTCGGTGGTGGGGGTTGTAGTAGACCGCTTCAGTTAGATGTGCCACTTTGTGCCCCCCAAGAAACTACCTAATGCTAAGACGTTAGGTACCTTGTTTGTCAAACACATCCTGCGTCTCCATGGGGTTCCTGTCAATATTGTTTCTGACAGAGGGGTACAATTTGTTTCATTGTTTTGGAGAGCCTTCTGTAAAAAAATGGAGATTAATCTGTCCTTCTCCTCGGCTTTCCATCCTGAAACTAATGGCCAAACGGAGAGGACTAATCAGTCTCTAGAACAATATTTAAGGTGTTTTATCTCTGACTGTCAACATGATTGGGTCTCATTCATTCCCCTTTGCCGAATTTTCCCTTAATAACCGGGTCAGTAACTCGTCAGGGGTCTCCCCCTTTTTCTGTCATTTTGGGTTTAATCCACGGTTCTCCTCCGTTTCACCTGGTAGTTCCAACAATCCCGAGGTAGATGTCGTTCATCAGGAACTGTGCACAGTCTGGGCCCATGTTCAGAAGAACCTAGAGGCGTTCCAGAGCATACAAAAGACTCAGGCAAATAGAAGACGTTCTGCTAACCCCTTGTTTGTGGTCGGGGATCTGGTGTGGCTATCTTCTAAAAATTTGCGCCTTAAAGTCCCGTCCAAGAAGTTTGCTCCCTGGTTTATAGGGCCGTACAAGGTTATTGAAGTCCTTAACCCTGTCTCCTTCCGACTGGAGTTGCCCCCCGTCTTTTTGAGTGCACAACGTCTTTCATTCCTCCCTCCTTAAACGCTGCTCCCCGTCCCTCACCCATGAGGGGGTAGAATTCGAGGTGGCCAAGATTGTGGACAGCAGGATGGTCCAAGGCTCCCTCCAGTACCTGGTCCATTGGAGAGGATACGGGCCTGAGGAGAGGACTTGGGTACCCGCCCGGGATGTTCACGCTGGGGTATTGCTCAGGAGGTTCCACCTTCGTTTCCCCAATAAACCAGGTCCACCTAGAAAGGGTCCGGTGGCCCATCATAAAAGGGGGGGTACTGTAAAGGATCTGCCAGACACAGCTTCTGTGTCTACGCCTATGGGCAATCAGTCTGCACCTGCTCCTATGTCTGTGAGACTAACTCCATCTTCCACCACTTAGGATGGCAGGCTTAGGAGTGGGAGAGCCTATCACAGCCTGGCCAGACGGAGCTAGCTCCCGCCCACTGTCTATTTATACCTGCCTTTCCTGTTCCTCCTTTGGTTGTGATTCTGTTCTGCTTGTTTCCTGGCCTTGCTGCTACTGCTTGTACTACTCATCCTCCGCTTGTTATAGACCTTGGCTTTCTGACCACTCTCCTGCTCAGCGTTTTAGTACCTCGTTCACTCCAGGTTTGACTCGGCTCGTTCACTACTCTGGTTGCTCACGGTGTCTCCGTGGCCAGCTGCCCCGTTTCCCTAGCTTCTGTGTACCCTTGTCTGTTGTCTGTCTTGCACTTACTGAGCCTAGGGACCGTCGCCCAGTTGTACCCCGTCACCTAGGACGGGTCGTTGCAAGTAGGCAGGGACTGAGTGGCGGGTAGATTAGGGCTCACCTGTCTGTCTCCCTACCCCGTCATTACACATAAACTAAATAACAGCACAATGTCAATCAGCTGCTTCTAAGGCCAGCAAAATATTGTCATGTATTAAAAGAGGCATGGACTCACGGGACACGGATATAATATTACCACTTTACAAAGCATTAGTGAGGCCTCATCTAGAATATGCAGTTCAGTTCTGGGCTCCAGTTCATACAAAGGATGCCCTGGAGTTAGAAAAAATACAAAGAAGAGCAACGAAGATAATACGGGGCATGGAGAATCTAAGTTATGAGGAAACATTAAAAAAATTAAACATATTTTAAGGGGGGACATGATCAGGGGCGTAACTAGGAAAGACTGGGCCCCATAGCAAACTTTTGACTGGGGCCACCCTCCGCTGGGTATCACACAACCCCCCCCTTGTAGATAGTGCCACCCTATAGATTCCACCACACAGTGCACCCCCTATAGTTAGCACCATACCAAGCCCCCTGTAGATAACGTCATACACAGCCCCCTGTAGATAACGCCATACACAGCCCCCTGTAGATAACGCCTTACACAGCCCCCGTAGATAGCGCCATACAATGCCCCCTGTAGATAACGCCATACAGCCCCCCTGTAGATAACGCCATACCGACACCACCTGTAGATAACGCCATACAGATCCCCCTGTAGATAACGCCATACAGACCCCCCCTGTAGATAACGCTATATAGCCCCCCCCCAAAAAAAACTGCCTATAGTTTGTCCTACAAAGAGATGTATCCCCTATCCACAGGATAGGGGATACATGTGTGATGGCTGGCAGCGATAAGGAGAACGGGGGACCGAAAGTCCCCCGAAGTTCCCCATGACAAACCCCAGACTTCCGGCGTCTGCGCAGTTCAATTGAAATTCAAAGGAGCGCTGGTCACGCATGCGCACAAGCGCGACCGGTGCACAATTCATTTCTATGGAGCTGCAGACAGACCCCGGAAATCCGAGGTTTGTCATGGAGAACGTCGGGGGACTTTCGGTCCCCCGTTCTCCTTATCGCTGGGCGTCCCAGCGATCACACATGTATCCCCTATCCTCTGGATAGGGGATGCATGTATTTTGTAGGAACAACCCCTTCAGTGGCGCCGCGCTGTAGCAGCCATATCAGCTGCTAGCGGAGCCTCCGGCCATGGGGGTGGGCCCGTGCCGGCGGGTGGCATGGGCCCCCTCATGCTGCGGGCCCCGTAGCAGCCGCTATGGCTGCTATAGCGGTAGTTACACCACTGGACATGATTAACTTATATAAATATATGAATGGCTCATACAAAAATTATGGTGAAATCCTGTTCCATATAAAACCCCCTTAAAAAACAAGGGAGCGCTCCCTCCGTCTGGAGAAAAAAAGGTTCAATCTGCAGAGGCGACAAGTCTTATTTACTGTGAGAATGATGAATTTATGGAATAGTCACTGCAGGAGCCGTCACAGCAGGGACAGTAGATGCTGCAAAAAAGGCTTAGATAATTTCCTAGAACGAAAAAATATCAGCTCCTATGTCAATGTGTAGAAATTTATCCCATCCCTTTTCCCATCCCTTGGTTGAACTCAATGTCTTTTTTCAACCGTACTAACTATGTAACTATGTAACTATGTAACCAGGATAGCCACTTCCTCTCCGGGCATGCTAGGAGTTATAGTTTTACCAACACTAAAGAACCACTGGTTGCGGACTACCGCTCTAAACTGTATAGAGACTGGTGAATAGAAAACACTACCCAAAGTTCAAATTCCCAGAACAAACTCTTTACAGACACTGATCAAGCAGGGAAATCTAGGAGACATAATTTATTTGTACAGTCGTTAAGTAGGCTAAATCTATATGTAAACTGTAAAATTATGTTCAAAGGTGAGTCTGTCCTTTAAGACTATTGTAATAAGTCATCATCAGACTGCAAGTAACTGCTTTACGTGAGACGGCTCAATGGATTAATGCATTTTGAGGATGTCAGACAGTTTTTACAGACTATGAATGCCAAACCACCATTAAAGTTTGATAATGCCCTCGGTGAGTGACATCTTGGGTTGTCTAAGCTCTCACAGAATGTTGTATGTGCCTTAGGACTGAAGCTTAACTTTTCCTTCTGATGTTACTGGATTGTTTTCAAGGTAGGAGATATTTTCTCAGTGCAGTGTTTTCAACCTGCTTGTTTTCAATGGTTGAGTGTTTTCCCATTGCATTGCATATCATTTTCTGAATACCAGGCATTCCAAGAATTATGAAATACTTTACTGCTGTGGAAACCAGATTGAAACTTGTGGGAAGAAAGAGCCGTTATAGGTTTGCTTCTCAAATTTATTTTTTATGTCCCTTTTTAGGATGCGAAGAACATGGAATATACTCACAGCATGTTATATGGGATAAATATTAAAGGGGTTGTCTACTTTGTGCAATTACTTTTCAGTGGGGACCCTGCATGATAATTTCATCTCAGGTTGTCCCGCTGCTGGGACCCCCAGTGACCAGCCATAATCTGTAAGATAATCAGAAAGTGTTCAATTTCCCTACAGCACAAGCGCAGGGAAATTGAAGCATTACACAGTGGCCATTCATATCAATGGCCTGTCCATATAATACATGGGCAGGCTGGGCAGACATGCTGTCCTCTGGCTAATAGTAATAGGTCCTGAACCTGAGACCCCCAATCTATTGACTCAGAATTTGCTAGTAGGAGATTTATTAAAATGTTTTCTAAACCAAACAACCCCTTTAACTTCATAATACAAGATGGGAAAAATATTAAGAAACGGACTGTTATCAATTAGTTTTTTTTCTGGTTTGCTCTACAAGTGGCTTTTCCGCCATGGCTCTTTTGTCCAACAAACGACAGATCTGTTCTTTATTGTATTTATTTGCTTATATTGCGGCAACATATTCTGCAGCGTTGTACAGAGATTGTCATCACTCATTGTCCCCAATGGGATCCACAATCTAATTAATCCATGAGTTTGTTTTTGGAGTGCTATAGAAAAAGCAATGCAAACATGAGGAGCACATAAACCCCATGCAAATGTCACCCATAATCAGCTTTGAACCCAGGACCCTAGTGTCATAAGGCTACAGTACTTACCTTTGAGCCACAAGTCCTGTCGTTTCCAGCAGGAGAAGATTTATAGGACTCAAAAACAACATGGTAAGCTCATAAATGTAGCCCTATTGGTTGCTATGTGGTTCTGTAGCAATAGCCCCAAGTTTGATAACCTTTCTCGGTGCTGCAATCCGCTAATTCCCTTAATTACCTTGGTCGCCATTCTTTGCACCCGTTCTAGTTCAGCCATGTGCTTCTTATACATGAGCATCTATGCCTCTTTTGATGCATCCCATGATTTTATTTGCCTTGGCAGCAGCTGCCTGGCACTGGTTGCTAAAGGTAAATGTACTGTCCACCAATATCCCCAAGTCTTTTTCAGTAGTCATTTTACCCAGTGTTTTACCATTTAATGCATAATTGTAAAATTTGTTTCCTCAGCCCAAGTGCATAACATTACATCTATCCACTTTAAACGAAATTTGCCGTTTCTCTGCTCAAACCTCCAGCCTCCCCAAATGCCTTTGTAGTTTTACATTATCGTCCTCTGTGTTGATTACTTTACAGAACTTAGTATCTTCTGCAAATACTGAAATTATACTCGGTAAACCTTCTACGAGGTCATTAATAAACATATTAAAAAGGAGAGGACCCAATACTGAGCCCTGTGGAACCCCACTGGTAACCGTGACCCACTCTGAGGATGTACCATTAATATCCACCCTCTGTTTTTTATCCATGAGCCAGTTGTTAACCCAATTAGACATAGTTTCCTCCAGTCCCAGTATTTTCATTGTAAGCTCCTATGGGCCGGCTCTCTCCCTTTTACTGTCTATGCTCGTACTTCTATTCTATTTTACCTTTATTTTATGCCACAGAAGAAGTTGTTATAGTAGCAGTCATCCCCCCTCATGAAATATTGTGTACAGTTTTGGGCACCAGTGTGCAAAAAAACACATAGCAGAGCTCACGAGGGTTCATAGTAATAAATGGAATTGGCGGACTGCAGCATTCAGATAGATGATTCATTTTGGGGTTATTTAGTATGGAAACAAGGCGACTTAGGGGTAAAGCAGAGGTCAATACTAAGATCTCTCTCATGATCTATGTATACACAGGAGTATTAGAGTCCTTTTACACGGGCAAACGAGCGTTCATCGGCTGATTGCATCTCTTATGCAGCCAAAGAATGTTTGCTAGTCGGCGGCACCTGTAGAAACATGGAGATGTGCTGCCAACATGATGCAAATGCATCGTGATGAAGTATTGTAGGACCGATAATTCGTACCCATACATTACTGATCACTGCTACTTGTGGCTGGAGCAAACGAGCGCCGATCGACGGGCTGTGTTGTTGATCGGAGTTCGATTTCATGTCCAATATCATATAAAAGGACCTTAAGGTTTCTACACCGACATAGATGGGGATTCTTTACTGTAAGAGCAGTGAGATTATGGAACCCCCTGCCGGAGGACGTTATGGTAAATGGGGCCTGGATTCCTTTCTTGAGTGTAATAATTTAGGAATTAAGGTTACTAGATTACTGGAGATGGATCATTGATTTATTCTGATTGCCAGATTTGGTGCTGGGAATAAATTTTTGTGATAAAATTAGGTAAATGTCCTTCTACCTTATGGAGGTTGTTTTGTCTACTTCTGTTTAACATTGCGGGAGAATAGTCTGATCTGGATGGACTTATGCCTTTTTTCAACCTTACATACTATGTTACTATATTACAGTAGTAATAATCTGTAGGACATTTAACCGTCAGCCTTCCGGGAGTATTGCCCGACGTATACCTCTGACAAAAGGCTCTGACGTCGCCCATAGGCTTCCATGCTAAAAAAAAGTATTCTGTATAGAAAAGCGTAGTCGACCATGCTTTTCTACACAGCAAAAGGAACAGGTGTATTGAAGTATACCAGCTTGATGGAGGCCAGAGGGACACTCTTTTGGCCTTCGTTGGGAAATGGAGCCCTATGGATACATTTGGTGTGTACACCAAACGTAGGCTGCAAATCTAATGAACAATAAAAGGAACATTTATAATGACCTTTGATCTTTTTCATGCAATTCAAGGTAGTCTTGTACCAATGAATGTATAATAATGGCAGATGAACGGAGCTATTTAAAGTATGTGTAACATTTTCTGCTATGAATGAAAAAAAAATGGCGTTTCCGTGTATCATAAATAGTTGGAATTAAAATGAGCTTACAGAAAACATGACTCAACATTCACATATGAAAACTCGGAGTTACAGAAGATGTATAAATAAGACGATGTGTCTATGTCTATTTTTTCAATTCCAGACAGGAATATCAGCCCACACAGTCTTCACGTTGGTCATAGTCTGGTCAAATAGACCTTTGTTGTTCAAACAACCAGACACAGGTGCTTGGCAGAGGGGAATATCTGTGCTTAATATACATAATACTGTCTATATGTTTGATGATGACGAGTTCATCCTAAACCTTCCTCTAATAGTTCTCTTCATTTTCCACTAATAATATTTGCTCCGTCTTTTTTAGCACATTTTTCCAATGGGATCTGGAAATAACCTTGGACAATGCACACATGAATTACTGTTTGAATTCCGCTGCGGAACTTTCTTGTAAAATTGGTTTCTATACCTTTTTGGGTAACTTAGTTCAGACGTTGCAGAAAATAACTGCGCGGAATTATACACAGCATGCACATTATGTTGCGAAGAAGCAGCGGAATTTCACTGCGGATTTCAGCCTTTGTGATGCAAAGGCTGAAATCTACGGCAAGTCCGCTGTGATATCCGCAACGTCTCTGAATTATTTGTCAAATATGCAAATGTTGCTGCAGATTTCGTTGCGTAATTGCCGTGGATTTGCAGCAACGTTTGCAGTGGAAACATTCTGCCACGTCTGATCATTCCTTTAGTATTGCAGAAAAGTCTGTACTTTTCTTATTTTTGTCATTTGGGTTTTAATTTTGGTACCATGAGAAATATAAATAAATTACAAAAAGAACTGTTAAAAGATTAAACCCTAACATTTCCCAAAAGACCTGGGGAGAAATTTATTAAGAACGGCGTATCATATATCAGTCCCAATCTAAAAAACGCTGCGCCTAATTTATTGAGAAGCGTATGCATCTTAATGAATTAGGCGCATTTCTGGCCATCCGTAATGTCAAATCTCCGTCGTCTAAGAGCTGGCATAGATTTGTGCGATAATTTACGCAAGTTTTCTGGTGGTAATTAAAGTAAATCTACCGGGTCTCTGTTGGCTGCCCGATCCCTCCAAGCCTCACCTATTTTTTTTTTATTATAAGTGACGGAGGTGGCATAAAAAAGTTGCAAAATGTTTAAGTTACAACTTTTTGACACCAGAAAACTAGCATAGTTTATTTTGTCATTTTTTCCTTCATCATAAGACTATCTGAGGAGGTCTAACATCCCTGGCTGAATAAATACAAACCCTGTAACTAAAAAAATTTCCTTGCGGGTAAGAAAATTTTTCGTTTCCACTATGTTTAACATTTTACGATTGACATGACAAATATATGAAAGTCCCATTTCCTTTTGACCTGCGCTTTTTCACATTGTTGACTTTGATCTTCTCCACCATATAACAAGCTGTATATAAACAATGTCTCAGATATCAACAGAGCTTGAGCTGTTGCTTATAAACAGTACCGTTCGATGATTTAGCTACTAAGCCACCTTCTTGTAGCTCTTGAAATGTGATCTCTTCTGTCACCTCAATATTTACTATTGAGAGCAGGAACCATTTAAAGGAGGACAAAACCTAGAAATGACCGATAAAAGTTAACAGGAGATGATCTTGCAGGATCTTCTGCATGTTCCTGGAACAAACATTCTTGTAAAATTCCTGCTGGGAACACGAGTTTAATTTCCTGCTGATCTTTTCCATTTTTTGGCTGGTGAATGACTGAAGGGCATGTGATAGCAAAGTGGCAGGTCTTAAATATCTGTGTGTCCTACTGCAGACAGGGCAGAGGGGGGAGGCTCCTGCTGCAGACAGTTGTCTTACAGACAGACACAGGATTTCTTTCTATGTATTAATTGCAATATGAAGCAATATATGATCACAGTAAAGGAGGAGATAAAAGGAGAAAATGCTGGAATTTGTTGTTGTTGTTTTTGTGTGCACTTTGTATGTTGAGTATTCCTTTAAAAGCGTTGTATGTAATTGTAAAAACAAATTTTTTTTTTTTTTACAAACAGCGCCACTGTTGTCCATGCCCTGTGGTATTACAGCTCAGCCCATTCACATAAATAGACGAAGTTAGTCCCACTGGTAAATGTGAATTACACTTACAGATCCCTTAGATAGCATAGATAGATGATAGATAGATAGATAGATAGATAGATAGATAGATAGATAGATAGATAGATAGATAGATAGATAGATAGATAGATAGATAGATAGATAGATAGATAGATAGATAGATAGATAGATAGATAGATAGATAGATAGATAGATTTACAGAACCTATACTAAGTGGCATCTCAATCCACTTGGTTTCATAATAAGCAGATAGACCCAACTGCACGGGTTATGGAGTGTCTTAGTGTTCTCATATTTTATCATACATACCACGTATGGATAGTATGTTCTGTAATCCTTGAATCTCTCTTACAAATCTTAAATTTATCTTCCTTGTCTTCTTCTTCTTCTATGGTTTTCATTAATTTGGTGACCATCAAATTATTTGGGGATAACAGAAAACACTTCCACCATAGAACAAAGGGTCTTACTACACACGACACACTGTTGATGGAGAACACCGGAGGTCATAGAGAGTACACATTTTGGGTCAAGAGCCTCAGCACAATTAGAAAAGGACTAAGAGGACAATGGAGGTCATCACGGGCTAATGCATTGTTTTTCCAGTATACAATTGAACTCAACACAAAACAAAGTGACTTATCTTAATTCAAAGTACCCCATAAGATTTTACTTGTTGACCACACTAAAGAGTTAGTATTTGATTGATTAATATGGGTTGACTAACGTTCTAATTTATTGAATTGTTTCCCAATACAATGCATATTCTCTTCTTTAGAAGAAGAATGGGTGTTTTCCTAGGGTAGGTGAGAAATGTTATGGCCTTTGGTTTCAATCCTTCATTATACATAGACATGTTAATAGTCATATTATCTATATCTTATCTCAGATATTCTATCATTAAATCAATGGTGTTCTATAGTAAAACATCATTACATTAATTGGTAAAGTTAACAACACTATAAAAATACAATGGCTTTATCCAATTATCCTGATACTGGGCAGCCAAGAGCCACAATAAAGCATTCTTTATGATTAATTATCCTGTTACTACCTAATTGTTTGACATTTCCCTCAAAGCGGCAATGGAAACAATAAAATATCATCTGATGATAATTTAGTTTTATTGTTTCCTGTCTTTAAGAGATGGGTAAAAGCCATAAAGTAATCTAAGGCCAGGATCGGCATCTGAGCCTTTTAGAAAGTTTATCTTGAAATGCAGCTTTCTTGTATGATTACAGGAAGGAGCAATCTCTGCAATTGCTCAAGGGTGTCATTGAGAAGGTTGTCACAGAAAGGTCATCAGGAGAGGTAAACGCTTCTTCCTTCCTCGTTAAACAATGTCACTCCTCCCTTTTGTGCAGAGTCTCTGGAAACTGTGTGGGTGGAAATTTCTGCCTTGCTCTTATTGTACTTTTTTTTTTTTTTAAGCTCTATGGGGAACAATACACTATACATCCTATTGTAAAATATATGACTTCCATGACCTATACATACGTTTATGGGTGTATATCTGGCCCAGAGATAGTTAATCTAATTTATTTATAAACTTCGCTACAAAATGATGCAATAATACAAATTACATGCAGAGGGTTGTCCTATTGTCCCAAGCTGTATTACTTATCGAGATAATCCTTTACATACAAATTTCTGATACACTGTGTTATACAGAGGGCAGGGCCTCAAGAGGCGGTGCATGACACGAGGTTCCTCTCTTTTTTCTTCCTTGAATTCCTGTGTCATGCTCCGCCCCCTCCTACCCTGAATTAGGCATAACAATGTGTATTAGTTTTGTCCAGAATATCCCTTTAAGAAGATTTGGCCATCAATACTAGACATTTTTAGGTTCATCTATTACATGATTTTGAGTAGGTAAAGTAGGTGAAGTATGATGACTATGATTTATTCGGAGTGGGTGGTAGTTCATTGGGTTCAGATATTTCAGTTACATTTCACATCAGTGTCCAAGTACCTTGGGCCCACCATCCAGCTCTACCGAATTAGTGCATGTCCCCTTTTAATTGTTTTACTCCACATAGGCCATATCTTTAATAAGGTTTAATACTGTATTGTGCATCTAGACGAAAAAAGGTGATAAAATCACTTTTATTTGTGAGGCAAATTAGAACATCAGAGCCTGGCCCAATGGAGGATCCAATTTGTTTGGAGAAAGGAAAAACTGCTCTGTGTTCCACAAAATGCTCCTGAGAATGGTTGTCACACATAATCTCTCCTTTACTTTTTAACTGGTAGACATTTTTTCAGCAATTAAAGGGGTTGTCTCATCAGAACACCCCCCTATTGGGGTATATGGATGTCAAAGAGGGGAAGGCCCCAGTTGGGATCCCCTTTAAACAGAGTTTTTACCCACAATATATACCGTATTTATTGGACTATAATACACACCTGACTATAGGAAACACCCAGGTTTAGACATTAGAAAATAAGAATAAAATATTTTATACTAATTAAAAATTCCCTTGGGGTCTAAGCAAGTGAATAAGCTAATGTCACTAACTATGTTGGCCCAGGGTAGTGCCTCATTTCGTGGTGTTCTAGGGTGGAAGAAGGGATTTCTATTGTATTCCCTGGGGTTCTAAGGTAGAAAAAGGGGTTAATAACTAATGGTCTACGGAAGAATAGGTGTTAATATTTTATTCCCTAGTAGACTAAGATAAAAGTAGGGCTTCATACCTGTAGGTCTAAGGTAAATTTAGGGGAAATATATTTTTCCCTGGTGACCTAGTGTTAATGTGGAGTTTATTCATGGCGGTCTAGGGGTATATTAAATGGGTTAATATAGTATTTCCTAGTGTCGTAGTGTAAATAGGGTGGTTTATACCTGGTGGAACGAACCTCCCCAGGCTCCAGTAATGTGTCCTGTCAGGAAGCTGAATACGGTGTCTACATGGGGGACTGTGCGGCTGAGAAAGGCCGCTTACTTTTCTCCATGGAAGGTGAACGTGATATTCAAATTATATATAGCTCCCCCTTCTATCCTGCACTGATCATACAGATCAGTGTCGGGCAGGGAGTGAGAGGGCAGTGTAGATATGAACAGCCACACAGTTGTACTCACGATCGATGTGAGCGCTTTATGAGTGCTCTGACCAAAGGGGTCTGGCACAGCCTGGCATCCTTGTTTGTGACCTGTGGGACTTTAGGGACTTTTTAAAAAGTTTTTCTCTACCTAAAAAGTGCATCTTATACTCTAAAAAATACAATAATCAGAAGTAAGAACAGAAGTTTCATTATCATTTTTCCATTTCCGTTGCAGTGGCCATTTTTGCAAAAGTAACAAGAAAAAGAGCAGCCATACAGTATATGTGGCCACCTTGGGATCAACTGTCATTCCGTCAATCGATAACTAAGTAAAAGTTGTACCATTAGTTGCTGAGAAGCTAATTCAAAAGTAACCAATATGGCTGCACTTCCTGTTGCCACTTTTAAAAATGGCCACCACAACTAAGCAGAAAAATGTTATTATCTCTGTAAGTAAATAAATCCTCATCATCAAATTTTGGTCGCTGCACTAGCTTCTAAGTTTCTAATATATGGACACTTTTTACATTTTGGGTAGAGACCCACTTTAAGAAATTGCAAATTAGGTAAGACTAAAGGTGGAATTATTTTTTTACATTAGTGTTTTATTGAAGAACAAAAAGAAAATCTCACTCTATGCATGGTCAGCCCTGGTCAGATACTAGTAAATCAGAATCAGAACCGATAAAAACAAGGGGACATATACAAAAACACCGAAAAAGGCCATACTTACAAATGGACACAGCCAGGTCAGAAACGCTGATGAAAGGGTGAGCAGGTGCTTTAAATAATAATAGCCACTCCCACTAGTCTTGAGGGGAGTGGTGTGTGGAGCATGGGATGTGTAGTAAGAAATAATAAATGAATAGTGTGTGTGCAAGTGTAATACTATAAGTGAAATATAGGGGGTAGTAATGAGTGAAGTGCCTCAATAGAAATAAATGGATAATGGGGTGCAAGTGTGTGAAACATGGAGGGATAGTGTGTACGTCATGAGGCACAACGTGTATAGCCAGGTAGAAGCCTATTTGTGACGCCTTGATAATTCATAGAGCGGGCTACCCTGCTTGCTGTGCCAAACAACAACACACCATGCTCTCCCAGCATCAAAGACCCGGCTGTGTCCAAGAGAAGCGAATATACATAATAATGAAAAATACCTGGGGTATTGGTAATCATTTTGGCCAAAAGGACGCAAGCTCGCAATCCACGACAAGGATCCCCAGACTTGTGAGTCCCTAACTCCTAAACTGGAACAGAACGTTCCTGATGCACAAACAGAACCGATAAAAACAAGGGGACATATACAAAAACACCGAAAAAGGCCATACTTACAAATGGACACAGCCAGCCTGGCTATACACGTTGTGCCTCATGACGTACACACTATCCCTCCATGTTTCACTCACTTGCACCCCATTATCCATTTATTTCTATTGAGGCACTTCACTCATTACTGCCCCCTATATTTCACTTATAGTATTACACTTGCACACACACTATTCATTTATTATTTCTTACTACACATCCCATGCACCACACACCACTCCCCTCAAGACTAGTGGGAGTGGCTATTATTATTTAAAGCACCTGCTCACCCTTTCATCAGCGTTTCTGACCTGGCTGTGTCCATTTGTAAGTATGGCCTTTTTCGGTGTTTTAGTAAATCAGAATGATGTGGTGTCCGACAGTTGTACAGCTGTATCATCTCACTTATAAAGGGTCGATGAATTTTATGACTGAATCCAACTCAAAGTTCAATCTTGTGTAATTATACAAAACATTAATTTCTTGATCCAGTTCTCATTTTACGAGGTGTCTTCGATGTATATCACTCCTGCTCTTGACACCTACCGTACAATGCCATTTCCAGCATCCTGTCGGAGATACTCCCAGGTGGCATTCTAGACTCTTGACAATATATCAAGAAATTCACAAGTACATTTGCTACAGGTCCTTGGAATTTTAGCCTGAAGGTCTAACCATTTCATTTTGGAAGTTTGACAGGAAAAGACAAGTTATCCCTTTATAATAGGAGAGCTACCAATACGTAAATCAGCTCTTTGTTTCCAGTGCACCTGGCTGAGCTCAGCCAATATTATATTATTTTAATATTTTTTCAACACAGGAGAGAGGAATCGCTAACTATCAGCATAGGATAATGTTGCCGAAGGTTTTACATGAATGACTGCACATGAGAACTTCGAGGAGGCTTGTATTAATTCATCCGACCTAGGTCATAATGACCCCCATTACTTAGTTCGACAAGTAAAACTAATATCAATTTGGTTTTTTTATCGTTATTATTTTATTTAAAAAATAATAGTTTATCCTTATAGTCCAACTAAATCTTTAGTAAAAAAAAATAATACTTCAATATTGCAATTTTCACACTGGCCGCTTGAATCCACATAATACATTAACACTTCGTGCCTCTTTTCAGCTTGAGCTGTTTACACTGGGGGCAAGGTCAGTAGTTATCTCATTATCATCATAGGCAGGATTACATTAAAAGGTAACACCTCTATATAGATAACACAGGATCCAGCATTCATAATAGACTGATCCTTCCTACTCTGTAAAGATCACTTCATAGCAGTCATCTCATTATCATCACAGGCAGGATTAAAATGACCTGTAACACCTCTATATACATAACACAGGATCCAGCATTCATAATAGACTGACCCATCCTGTTCTGTAGAGATCACTTCTCACCAGTCATCTCATTATCACAGGCAGGATTACACTGACAGGTAACACCTCTATATAGATAACACAGGATCCACCATTCATAATAGACTGACCCTTCCTGTTCTGTAGAAATCACTTCTCACCAGTCATCTCATTATTACAGGCAGGATTACACTGACAGGTAACACCTCTATATAGATAACACAGGATCCACCATTCATAATAGACTGACCCATCCTGTTCTGTAGAGATCCCCTCTCAGCAGTTATCTCATTATCCTCACAGGCAGGATTACATTAAAAGGTAACACCTACAGTATATATAGATAACACAGGATAACTTAATTGACTATCGGCGAGGAGCAGGGGCATTGCTAGGGTTTTAAAAGATCAGGGGCGGAAGCCCCGAGCCATATATTTATCCCCCCTCCAATTTTATTTTTATATATATTGTAATGATGGGGGTAGGGAAACGGATAAGTGAGCCCTAATCTACCCGCCACTCTGTCCCTGCCTACTTGCAACGACCCACCCTAGGTGACGGGGTACAACTGGGCGGCGGTCCCTACGCTCAGTAAGTGCACGAGACAAACACACAAGAGTACACAAAGCTAAGGGAAAAGGGGCAGTTGCCCACGGCAACACCGTGAGCAACAAGAGTGGTGAACGAGCCGAGTCAAACCAGGAGAGAACGAGGTACCAAACGCAGAGCAGGAGAGTAGTCAGTAAGCCAGGGTCAGTATGGAGCAGGATCAAATAGTTAGAAGCTGTAGCTGGGCCAGGAAACCACACGAGAAGAATCACAAGCAAAGGAGGAACAGGAAAGGCAGGTATAAATAGACAGAGGGCGGGAGCTAGCTCCGTCTGGCCAGGCTGCGATAGGCTCTCCCACTCCTAAGCCTGCCATCCTGAGTGGTGGAGAATGGAGTCAGTCTGAGAGACATAGACTCAGGTGCAGACTGATTACCTATGGGCGTATACACAGAAGTTGTGCCTGCCAGATCCTTTACAGTACCCCCCCCCTTTTATGAGGGGCCACCGGACCCTTTCTAAGTGGACCTGGTTTATTGGGGAAACGAAGGTGGAACCTCCTGACCAATACCCCAGCGTGAACATCCCGGGCGGGTACCCAAGTCCTCTCCTCAGGCCCGTATCCTCTCCAATGGACCAGGTACTGGAGGGAGCCTTGGACCATCTTGCTGTCCACAATCTTGGCCACCTCGAATTCCACCCCCTCAGGGGTGAGAACGTCTGGCCAGGCTGCGATAGGCTCTCCCACTCCTAAGCCTGCCATCCTGAGTGGTGGAAAATGGAGTCAGTCTGAGAGACATAGACTCAGGTGCAGACTGATTACCTATGGGCGTATACACAGAAGTTGTGCCTGCCAGATCCTTTACAGTACCCCCCCCCTTTTATGAGGGGCCACCGGACCCTTTCTAAGTGGACCTGGTTTATTGGGGAAACGAAGGTGGAACCTCCTGACCAATACCCCAGCGTGAACATCCCGGGCGGGTACCCAAGTCCTCTCCTCAGGCCCGTATCCTCTCCAATGGACCAGGTACTGGAGGGAGCCTTGGACCATCTTGCTGTCCACAATCTTGGCCACCTCGAATTCCACCCCCTCAGGGGTGAGAACGTCTGGCCAGGCTGCGATAGGCTCTCCCACTCCTAAGCCTGCCATCCTGAGTGGTGGAAAATGGAGTCAGTCTCAGAGACATAGACTCAGGTGCAGACTGATTACCTATGGGCGTATACACAGAAGTTGTGCCTGGCAGATCCTTTACAGTACCCCCCCTTTTATGAGGGGCCACCGGACCCTTTCTAAGTGGACCTGGTTTATTGGGGAAACGAAGGTGGAACCTCCTGACCAATACCCCAGCGTGAACATCCCGGGCGGGTACCCAAGTCCTCTCCTCAGGCCCGTATCCTCTCCAATGGACCAGGTACTGGAGGGAGCCTTGGACCATCTTGCTGTCCACAATCTTGGCCACCTCGAATTCCACCCCCTCAGGGGTGAGAACGGGAACAGGAGGTTTCCTCGAGGAAGCCAAGGACGGGGAGCAGCGTTTAAGGAGGGAGGCATGAAACACGTCGTGTATTCGAAAAGATGGGGGCAACTCCAGTCGGAAGGAGACAGGATTGAGGACTTCAATGACCTTATACTGACAATAAACCGGGGAGCAAACTTCTTGGACGGGACCTTAAGGCGCAAGTTCCTAGACGATAACCACACCAGATCCCCGACCATAAACAAAGGGTTAGCAGAACGTCTTCTATCAGCCTGAGTTTTTTGTACGCTCTGGGACGCCTCTAGGTTCTTCTGAACCTGGGCCCAGACTGTGCACAGTTCCCGATGAACGACCTCTACCTCGGGATTGTTGGAACTACCAGGTGAAGCGGAGGAGAACCGTGGATTAAACCCAAAATTACAGAAAAAGGGGGAGACCCCTGACAAATTACTGACCCGGTTATTAAGGGAAAATTCGGCGAGGGGAATGAATGAGACCCAATCATATTGACAGTCAGAGATAAAACACCTTAAATATTGTTCTAGAGATTGATTAGTCCTCTCCGTTTGGCCATTAGTTTCAGGATGGAAGGCAGAGGAGAAGTACAGATCAATCTCCAACTTTTTACAGAAGGCTCTCCAAAACAATGAAACAAATTGTACCCCTCTGTCCGAAACAATATTGACAGGGACCCCATGGAGACGCAAGATGTGTTTGACGAACAAGGTAGCTAACGTCTTGGCATTGGGTAATAATAATAATAATAATAATAATAATAATCTTTATTTATATAGCGCCAACATATTACGCAGCACTTTACAATTTAGAGGGGACATGAAACAAACAATATCAGACATTACATAGTGACAAAGTTCATTTACAATTCAAATCTGGGGAGTGAGGACCCTGCTCGCAAGAGCTTACAATCTATGAGGAAGTAAAGGAGACACAAAGTGTAACAGTGTTTGTTCTGTACAATGGTCCGGCCATTTTTATACACATGCGGTGGTAACATAAAGCTGCATGAGCCGGTCACCAGCCAGTATCCGTGTATGACGGACATGAAGAGAAGGAGTGTGAGGGAATCTTATTCTGATGACTAATCTAAAAGGAGGGCCATGGAAAGGAGTCAGATTAGGGAATGTTATAGGCCTGTCTAAATAGATGTGTTTTCAGGGCACGTTTAAAACTGTGGATATTGGGAATTAATCTGATTGTCTGGGTAGCACATTCCAGAGGACTGGTGCAGCACGAGAGAAATCCTGGAGACGGTAGTGGGAGGTTCGGATTATGGAGGATTTTAATCTAAGGTCGTTGGCAGAACGTAGAGCCCGAGTAGGGTGGTAGACAGAGATGAGGGAGGAGATGTAAGGAGGTTCAGCACTGTGGAGAGCTTTGTGGGTGAGAGTAATAAGTTTGAATTTTATTCGGAAGGGGATGGGCAACCAGTGCAGTGACTGGCACAGATTAGAGGTGTTGGTGTAGCGGTTGGTCATAAAGATGAGCCTGGCTGCTGCATTGAGGATAGATTGGAGAGGGGAGAGTTTAGTGAGGGGAAGACCGACTAGTAATGAGTTACAGTAGTCAAGACGAGAGTGAATCAGAGCAACAATGAGAGTTTTGGCAGTTTCCTCCGTAAGAAAAGAGCGGATTCTGGAGATGTTTTTGAGGTGAAAATGACAGGAGCGTGAAAGTGATTGTATGTGAGGAGTAAAGGAAAGATCTGAGTTAAAAATAACCCCGAGACAGCGGGCGTGCTGCTTAGGAGTGATGATAGTGCCACACACAGAGATGGAGACATCAGGTTTAGGGAGGTTAGTAGATGGTGGGAACACAAGGAGCTCAGTTTTAGAAAGATTCAGTTTCAGATAGAGAGAGGACATGATGTTAGAGACAGCGGACAGACAATCACTGGTGTTCTGTATTAGAGCAGGGGTGATGTCACGGGAAGAGGTATATAATTGGGTGTCATCAGCGTAGAGATGGTACTGGAAGCCAAATCTGCTGATGGTTTGTCCAATAGGAGCTGTGTAGAGAGAAAAGAGCAGCGGACCTAGGACTGATCCCTGAGGAACCCCGATATCAAGGGGAAGAGGAGAAGAAGTGGAACCAGCAAATGACACACTGAACGAGCGGTCAGAGAGATAGGAGGAAAACCAAGAGAGAGCCGCGTCCTGGAGGCCAATAGAGTGGAGCATGTTAAGTAGGAGTTTGTGGTCTACAGTGTCAAAGGCTGCAGAGAGATCCAAAAGAATCAGGAGAGAGGATTTACCGTCCGATTTAGCCGCCAAGAGATCATTTGAGACTTTAGTAAGGGCAGTTTCTATGGAGTGTAGAGTGCGGAAACCAGATTGTAAGGGGTCAAGAATGGAGTTAGCAGAGAGATAGCGGATAAGGCGAGAGTAGACCAAGCGTTCCAGGAGTTTGAAGATGAAGGGCAGATTAGAGCGGTCTACTACAACCCACACCACCGACTTGCCTTGAGATGGAGGCAAATCGGTGATAAAATCCATGGAGATATGGGTCCAAGGTCTCTGGGGAATGGGCAAAGAACGTAGTAAGCCTGCTGGTCGGGACCTGGGAGTCTTGGACCTAGCACAAACCTCACAAGCGGCGACGTAGGCCTTAACGTCTTTAGGCAACCCAGGCCACCAATAGTTTCTGGCACTGAGGTGTTTGGTACCCAGGACGCCTGGATGACCAGATAGTGCGGAGTCATGACTTTCCCTAAGTACCCATAGCCGGAATTGCAGGGGAACAAACAGCTTGTCCTCAGGAAGGTTCCCGGGAGCTGAACCTTGATCAGCCGCAATTTCAGAGACTAAATCAGAATCAATAGAAGAAATGATTATACCAGGAGGCAAAATACAAGCAGGATCTTCCTCCGAAGGAGGGCTGGCCATGAAGCTACGCGACAGTGCATCGGCCTTAATATTTTTAGACCTAGCCCTATAGGTAACCAAAAAGTTGAATCTGGTAAAAAATAGCGCCCATCGAGCTTGTCTCGGGTTTAGCCTCCGGGCAGATTCTAGGAAAACCAGATTCTTGTGGTCGGTAAGGACCGTTACCTGGTGCCTAGCCCCCTCCAGGAAGTGGCGCCACTCTTCAAATGCCCATTTAATGGCTAAGAGTTTGCGGTTGCCAATATCATAGTTACTCTCAGTGGGCGAAAACTTCCTAGAGAAGTAGGCACAGGGGCGGAGATGGGTGAGGGACCTGGTACCCTGGGACAAGACAGCCCCCACTCCCACCTCGGATGCGTCAACTTCCACGATAAATGGCTCCATTTGGTTGGGCTGAACCAGCACCGGGGCCGAGACAAAACACTTCTTAAGGACCTCAAAAGCCTGGACAGCCTCAGGAGGCCAGTGGAGGAGATCAGCACCTTTGCGAGTGAGGTCTGTAAGAGGCTTAGCGATGACCGAGAAGTTAACAATAAATCTCCTGTAATAATTAGCGAACCCCAAGAAACACTGTAACGCCTTCAGGGAGGCAGGTTGGACCCATTCCACCACAGCCTGGACCTTGGCGGGGTCCATGCGGAATTCATGAGGAGTGAGGATTTGACCCAAAAATGGTATCTCCTGTACCCCAAACACACATTTTTCGGTTTTAGCAAACAGTTTGTTTTCCCGAAGGACCTGGAGCACCTTCCTGACATGCTCAATGTTGGAGGACCAGTCCTTGGAAAACACCAGTATGTCATCAAGGTACACTACAAGAAATACCCCCAGGTAATCTCTTAAAATCTCATTTATGAAATTCTGGAAGACCGCAGGAGCATTACACAACCCAAAGGGCATGACGAGGTATTCGAAGTGACCTTCGGGGCGTGTTAAACGCAGTCTTCCACTCATCCCCCTCTTTGATGTGGATAAGGTTATACGCCCCCCGTAGATCAAACTTAGAGAACCATTGGGCCCCCTGAAACTGATTAAAGAGATCAGGAATCAAAGGAAGGGGATACTGGTTCCTTACAGTGACCTTATTCAAGTTACGGTAGTCAATGCATGGCCTAAGACCACCATCCTTCTTCCCTACGAAGAAGAAGCCAGCACCTACCGGAGAAGTAGAGGGGCGAATGTAACCCTTGGCCAGGCATTCCTGGATATACTCTCTCATGGCTTCATATTCGGGACAAGAAAGATTAAATATCCTACCCTTAGGGAGCTTAGCTCCTGGTATCAATTCGATAGCGCAATCGTATTCTCTATGAGGAGGTAACACTTCGGAGGCCTCCTTAGAGAAAACATCTGCGAAGTCCTTAACGAACTCAGGTATCATGTTCACGTGTTCACCTCCTCAGGGGGAGAAATAGAATTAACAGAAAAACATGACGTCAAGCATTCATTACCCCATTTGGTAAGCTCCCCAGTATTCCAGTCAAACGTGGGATTATGCAACTGCAACCAGGGAAGGCCTAAAACCAAATCGGACGATAATCCCTGCATAAAAAGTACAGAGCACTGCTCCAAATGCATGGAGCCAACAAGGAGTTCAAAAACAGGGGTATGCTGTGTAAAATAACCATTAGCAAGAGGAGTGGAGTCGATACCCACTACCGGGACAGGTTTAGGCAAATCAATCAAAGGCATGGCTAGAGACATAGCAAATTCCACAGACATGATATTAGCAGAAGACCCTGAATCCACGAAGGCGCTGCCAGTAGCAGACCTACCACCAAAAGAGACCTGAAAGGGAAGCAAGATTTTATTACGTTTCATATTTACGGGAAATACCTGTGCGCCCAAGTGACCTCCCCGATGATCACTTAGGCGCGGAAGTTTTCCGGCTGCTTATTCTTACGCCTAGGACAGGTGTTCACTTGATGTTTGTCATCCCCACAATAGAAGCAGAGACCATTCTTCCTGCCGAACTCTCTACCCTGTCGGGGGGACACGGAGGCCCCGACTTGCATAGGTACCTCCGAGTCTTCCGTGGAAGAGCGAAGCAACGGGACCTCGGGAGGCATCATGGGGGAGTCAGAGGGGAAAACACAAAACCGTTCAAGTTGTCGTTCCCTGAGACGTCGGTCAAGTCGTACCGCTAAAGCCATAACCTGGTCTAAGGAGTCAGAACAGGGATAGCTAACTAGCAGGTCTTTCAGGGCGTTCGACAGACCCAACCTAAACTGGCAACTTAAGGCAGGGTCATTCCACCGAGAAGCTACGCACCACTTCCTAAAGTCAGAGCAATACTCCTCCACAGGTCTCTTACACTGACGTAAGGTCACCAGCTGACTCTCGGCAAAGGCAGTCCTGTCAGTCTCGTCATAAATGAGTCCGAGAGCAGAAAAGAAACGGTCAACGCAGGAAAGTTCAGGGGTGTCAGGAGCCAAGGAGAAGGCCCATTCTTGGGGCCCTTCCTGGAGCCGGGACATAATTATACCCACCCGCTGGCTCTCAGAACCTGAGAAGTGGGGCATTAAGCGAAAGTAGAGCTTACAACTCTCCCGAAAGGAGAGAAAAGTCCTCCGGTCCCCTGAGAACCGGTCAGGCAACTTGAGGTGGGGTTCAAGAGGTGAGGTGAGGGGTACTACCATGGCAGCGTCAGGCTGGTTGACCCTCTGAGCCAGGGCCTGGACCTGTAGGGAGAGACCCTGCATTTGCTGGGCCAGGGTCTCAAGGGGGTCCATAGTAGTGTCAGGGACCAGGGTAGACTAGGTTTATGGGCTTGTGATTATGTAATGATGGGGGCAGGGAAACGGACAAGTGAACCCTAATCTACCCGTCACTCTGTCCCTGCCTACTTGCAACGACCCGCCCTAGGCGACGGGGTACAACTGGGCGGCGGTCCCTACGCTCAGTAAGCGCACGAGACAAACAGACAAGGGTACACAAAGCTAAGGGAAAAGGGGCAGTTGCCCACGGCAACACCGTGAGCAACAAGAGTGGTGAATGAGCCGAGTCAAACCAGGAGAGAACGAGGTACCAAACGCAGAGCAGGAGAGTAGTCAGTAAGCCAGGGTCAGTATGGAGTAGGATCAAATAGTTAGAAGCTGTAGCTGGGCCAGGAAACCACACAAGAAGAATCACAAGCAAAGGAGGAACAGGAAAGGCAGGTATAAATAGACAGAGGGCGGGAGCTAGCTCCGTCTGGCCAGGCTGCGATAGGCTCTCCCACTCCTAAGCCTGCCATCCTGAGTGGTGGAAGATGGAGTCAGTCTCAGAGACATAGACTCAGGTGCAGACTGATTACCTATGGGCGTATACACAGAAGTTGTGCCTGGCAGATCCTTTACATATATATTGGAGATAGCATATCTATAAGACTAAGGCTCCTATAGCTACACCGCTGGATACAATTGAATGCATTGTCTCAGCAGACAGCATCATACATGAAAGGCTTAGATACATGCCCCAGCAGACAGTATCACACATGATAGACTTAGGGCTTATTCAGACGAGCGTGATTCTTGTCCGTGTGCTGTGTGTTGAAACAATGCAGAGCACACGGACCAGACCATTTCAATGGTGCTATTCACACATGCGTGAGTTTTCATGCAGCAAGTCTCCTTTGCGTGAAACTTACTGCATGTCCTATATTAGTGTGTTTTCACACACCTATTCACCTATTGAAGTCAATGGGTGCGTGACATCCGTGTGCTGTCCATGTTTCACGCATTAATTACAATGAAGAAAATAAAAAGTGTATAACCAGCAAGATAAAACACAGCTGCAGCAGCCTAGCATTATTAGGGTGGGAAGGCCCACTGTTTTTGGCCTTTCCCAGTCTAATGATACCAGCCGGCGGCCGCCACCAGTGCCCGACCATCATTACAGATGGTCGAGTACTGGATCGTACCCGGTTCTTCCCAGTACCCCTGATGAAGGTGGGTACCGGGGTAATAATGCGGGTTAGAGTTAGTCTCTGCACCTGCTAACACTAAGCCCCGCCTTAGTAATGGACAATCAGCCAGAGGCCATTATTAAAGCGGTAGTAATAAAGATTAAAAGAAAATACAAAGACATAGATAAAATATTTTATTGAAATAAAAATCCCACACAACCCACAGTAAGCATTTTATTGAAAATAAAAAAAGTTGTCATCGAAGTAGTCCTCGAATCTGATGTAGTCCAATGACCAAACCTGTAAAAAAACACAAACACAAAAAAAACATTAGCAACACGGTAGCTCACAAGGTAGGCTTAGATACAGGACCCCAGCAGACCGCAATGTTACACTTACCCTCCTCTTCGGCACCGGGTGAAGCGGATGTCCCAACGCCATCTAGCATCGTGACGTCATCCGCGGCGCACAGCATCGTGACATCATGATGCGAGAAGATGTCAAGACTTTCTCTGCGCTCGGAAAGGAAGATAGGTAAGTATGTGTCGTTACTATAGTAACAGGTGCCCGTGTATTTTATTACATAGGCCCCAGTTACTGTAGTAACTTTTATAGATGCGGTGCGGACAACCGCAGCGACATGAATGTGGCGGTCGCCAGGGATCCGGGGCACCATGCCAAAGATCCGAGGCTTGGGCCCCGAAGGCCCGGTGCTAGCCATGCCCCTGGTCAGGAGGAAGTCAGCTTAGCTCCTCCAACATCCTCCCCCTCACACAGTGTCCTCTGCACATAACACGGAGCATGCCCACAGCTCTCTTCCA
Organism: Rhinoderma darwinii; assembly: GCF_050947455.1. Taxonomy (NCBI): domain Eukaryota; kingdom Metazoa; phylum Chordata; class Amphibia; order Anura; family Rhinodermatidae; genus Rhinoderma; species Rhinoderma darwinii. Next base: position 393,230,434 of record NC_134690.1, read on the forward strand.
TAGAAGTCAATGGGTCATTTTCTGGCCTGTTGTAAAGCAAATCTTTGAAAATACTGATGCTGCAGCTCAGGTAAGATAACCGAAAATAGAGTAAAAATTCTACAATCAGAAAATAAAATCAGATTTGAGTAAAGAGTACCGTAGGTTTTAGTATATTTTGAAAAAAAATAAATAAATAAGTGGATTCTGTACTGTACATTACCTTTAAAGCTCTTACTTGAATCTTCATTAAATTATATTTGAGGGAATTAGGTAAATAACAGTTCCCCAGTATAATAATGTTCTCAGCATAGGAAAATTGGGCCAATAAAATAAAATGAAGTACATTGTATATAGGGGGTGATGATGTGCTCAACAGAACCAGGGAAAAATAATGCGTAATCTGTGCTTCATCCCAAAGCATGATGGGAACAGTGACATATTGGTTCACCAAAATACCAGAGGTCCAAGCTCTGACACAATATTGGGCCCTAGAGGTCTATCAAAAGACATCCCCATTTGGGGCTAACGTTGAAGCCAATCACTGACCACTAGGGTCTTTTATTATGGGTTGATTCACAAATGACCTATTATACCATATTGCTGATATGTCCTATGTGTACAATGATAACAACAAAGATTATGAATAAAGGAGCACTAAAGCTAGAAATTATTAATAAGTAACAGATCAAAACCTTGCCCATAGTGTCTGTCAGTCTGCTGGATTTTCTGCAGCTCATGAAACAAAAAGTGTAAGAGAAATAGTTGTTGACTCTCTTTTGGTCCCTACCATTTTAGTTCGGAAATGAGTGAATGGGGGGCTTATAAAAGAGGATGTGGCTTTGCATTCCTGGTCTTCTGTTGCAGACAGAGTAGTGGAGGAGGGCTCCTGCTGCAGCCAGTTGCCTTACAGACAGATACAGGATTTCTGAGAAGTAGGTAGGACAAATGGTGAGTGAATTGGGCAAAGCTGCTATGGACAAGAGTGGCACTGTGTCTGGAAAAAATCGGACTCTTTTTCTAATTTCATACGCAACCTTTATTGTCAATTGTGACTAGAAATTTTCTTTAAAAATCCTATAAATGGACGGATGTTTGCATTTATTCTGGGTTCTCCCCTTTACAGCAAATGTTGTATTGAACATTACGAAGTGGCTTGACAATGTGACTTGGGACATTTCACGCATGTAACGTGATCAGAATTAACCGACATCTCATGATAATACATTGTTATGAAGTTCTAAACTTTGGCACCGGGATATCATGGGCATTCTTTATTCTCCTGTACCACATAAGTATTTCACAGCAGTTTTCTCTGCTGTCAACAAGCTAAATTCTACACCAACCAAATACCGCAGACAGAAATTTAAATTAATTTTCACACCAATGAGAGCAATATACAATCCAAAACACACAAGACACGCATGCTTAGATTACCGTTCTAAGAATGATTTCCAATAAACTTCACACCAAGCAGACAATTGTGCAACTCATGTAGAAATTCAAAATGATAATAATGGCACGAAATATATCATCTGGTAAACTGACAGGATGATTTATAAGAATGAGAGCGACAGCAAATTCATACACCACGGAAGTCATACTGTGTAGATGTAGAAACGGAGGTGTTCTGATTCCAGTCTGATGTATTTAAAATGAGTGAAATTCAGTATTGCAGTAATTATATATATATATAGTTATATTCTTGTATATAGGGGCAGTATTATAGTAGTTATATTCTTGTATATAGGGGGCTGTACTATAGTAGTTATATTCTTGTATATAGGGGACTGTACTATAGTAGTTATATTCTTGTATATAAGGGGCTGTATTATAGTAGTTATATTCTTGTATATAGGGGGCTGTACTATAGTAGTTATATTCTTGTATATAGGAGCAGTATTATAGTAGTTCTATTCTTGTATATAGGAGCAGTATTATAGTAGTTATATTCTTGTATATAGGAGCAGTATTATAGTAGTTATATTCTTGTATATAGGAGCAGTATTATAGTAGTTATATTCTTGTATATAGGAGCAGTATTATAGTAGTTATATTCTTGTATATAGGGAGCAGTATTATAGTAGTTATATTCTTGTATATAGGAGCAGTATTATAGTAGTTATATTCTTGTATATAGGGAGCAGTATTATAGTAGTTATATTCTTGTATAAAGGAGCAGTATTATAGTAGTTATGTTCTTGTATATAGGAGCAGTATTATAGTAGTTATATTCTTGTATATAGGAGCAGTATTATAGTAGTTATATTCTTGTATATAGGGAGCAGTATTATAGTAGTTATATTCTTGTATATAGGGGCAGTATTATAGTAGTTATATTCTTGTATATAGGAGCAGTATTATAGTAGTTATATTCTTGTATATAGGAGCAGTATTATAGTAGTTATATTCTTGTATATAGGGAGCAGTATTATAGTAGTTATATTCTTGTATAAAGGAGCAGTATTATAGTAGTTATGTTCTTGTGCATAGGGGGCAGTATTATAGTAGTTATATTCTTGTGCATAGGGGGCAGTATTATAGTAGTTATATTCTTGTATATAAGGGGCAGTATTATAGTAGTTATAGTCTTGTGTATAGGGGAAGTATTATAGTAGTTATATTCTTGGATATAGATAGCTGTATTTTTGTAGTTATATTCTTGTGCATAGGGGGCAGTATTATAGTAGTTATATTCTTGCCCATAGGGGGCTGTATTATAGTAGTTATATTCTTGTATATACTGGGCAGTATTATAGTAGTTATATTCTTGTATATTGGAGGCAGTATTATAATAGTTATATTATTGTATATAGGGGCAGTATTATAGTAGTTATATTCTTGTATATAGGAGCAGTATTATAGTAGTTATATTCTTGTACATAGGAGCAGTAATATAGTAGTTATATTCTTGTATATAGGGGCAGTATTATAGTGGTAATGTTCTTGTATATAGGAGACAGTATTATAGTAGTTATATTCTTGTATATAGGAGCAGTATTATAGTAGTTATATTCTTGTACATAGGGGGCAGTATTATAGTAGTTACATTCTTGTACATAGGAGCAGTATTATAGTAGTTATATTCTTGTATATAGGGGCAGTATTATAGTAGTTATATTCTTGTATATAGGAGGCAGTATTATAGTAGTTATATTCTTGTATATAGGGACAGTATTATAGTAGTTATAGTCTTGTATATAGGGGGCAGTATTATAGTAGTTATATTCTTGTATATAGGCGGCAGTATTATAGTAGTTATATTCTTGTATATAGGGGCAGTATTATAGTAGTTATATTCTTGTATATAGGGAGCAGTATTATAGTAGTTATATTCTTGTATATAGGGAGCAGTATTATAGTAGTTATATTGTTGTATATAGGGGCAGTATTATAGCAGTTATATTCTTGTATATAGGGGCAGTATTATAGTAGTTATATTCTTGTATATAGGGGCAGTATTATAGTAGTTATATTCTTGTATATAGGGGGTAGTATTATAGTAGTTATATTCTTGTATATAGGGGGCAGTATTATAGTAGTTATATTCTTGTACATAGGGGGCAGTATTATAGTAGTTATATTCTTGTATATAGGGGGCAGTATTATAGTAGTTATATTCTTGTATATAGGGGCAGTGTTATAGTAGTTATATTCTTGTACATAGGAGCAGTATTATAGTAGTTATATTCTTGTATATAGGGGCAGTGTTATAGTAGTTATATTCTTGTATATAGGGGCAGTGTTATAGTAGTCATATTGTTGTATATAGGGGCAGTGTTATAGTAGTAATACTTTTATCTACAGGTGGTGGTTTTATGGCTGTTATAATAAATGGAATTGACTTTTAAACAACATATCTAACCTTCTTGTATTGATTTTGACATTTATCTGTCTTTTAATACTATGTTGTCTAATTTGCTTCTTTTTAGCAGCCACACCTTTCTGCAGCTGTCACGTTAATTCGCTTTGCCGGCCTGATTAAGTGTTTGAGTGGATTGATTTTGTGTTTCCTGCTATCTCATCACAGTATATTACACAATTGATAATCCAAATGTCTCAAGTAAATCCAAAATCTGAAGTAGTTTTATTAATTCAATATGTAGAACTTAGATCGCCTAACTGTAAGTTATCATTTTACCACCCGTACTACCAGTGAGGGTCAAATTGAAAACATTTGTGTTTTTCCTTTTTCTCTATCGTGAAGAGATAACCAATCACAGTCACTTATGTTTCAGCTTTGGAAGCAACATCATTATTCCAGGAGATAACTTGGCTCGGAGTCACCTCACCGTGGTGCCATCTTGTCTGTAAAATTCGTTTTGAAGTATTCAGTGAGGATTTTGTGACCTAAAAAGTAGTGAAATCTCTATAAATTCTGAGCTGGACCCATTTCAGACCTTTCTGCTTCTCAAAAGCCTTTCATCTCATGAACAATGTGTTATTCTAAAAAGTTTCATTTCCAGAATTAAAGAATTGTCTGATAAAATCTCACACACAAAAACATGGCAAAAAAAGAAAGTAGTTCTACTAAATGTTAATAAATGTGTCATTTTTTCAGGCTGGATTTTTCCCCTCTGTCCAATTCCAAGTGTGTGGGATGACCTGCCCTCTACCACAGCATTGTAATACTGAGATAATCTTTAAGCTCTATTAACTCTGTGATATTTAATAGTGATGGATCTCCTAGGGGGTGATCTCAGTGAGTAATTTTCTTGTCTTCTAAGCAGTTCCTTTAAGATATATGTTTCACATTTCGAATGATTACGTTTTGGTTTTTTTTCGGAGCATGTTTTATTTTATCATATTTTGAAAGGCCCACCCTGGTGTGTGGTAAAGATCCAAAAACCTCTTGAGAGACATAATTATTTGATTTCAGAAACAGATTAATTGCTCAGAGCTTACATAATGTAAGATTGTGATAATTCACAGCACTATTTGGAGAATTGAATACATGGACTGGATCTTACTTTAGTATCGCTTGATAGATTTTACTATTTTATGTAATATTTAAGCAGATGCAATAAATATGTGATATTATGAGACATTTTTCCAATCATGATGGTGGTAGGTGGGTTGGTAGGTAGGTAGGTATGTGGGTTTGTAGGTTGCAGTATGACAGTCCATTTGGTGAGTTTAGGTACTTCCCATGTCTTTTACTCTTTCTGGTATGTAACTTAGCAGCAGTTTTTTATTGCATTTCCCAGGTAAGGTTGTTCCTTGACAGCATTTCTCATCTTAAGGCTGGATTCACACGAGCGTTGCGTTTTTGCGCGCGCAAACAACGCGGCGTTTTGCGCGCGCAAAAAACATTTGACAGCTGCGTGTGTCATCCGTGTCTGATGCGCGGCTGCGTGATTTTCGCGCAGCCGGCATCATAGAGATGAGGCTTGTCGACGCCCGTCACTGTCCAAGGTGCTGAAAGAGCTAAATCTTTCAGCACCCTCGACAGTGAATGCCGAACACAACAGCGAAAAACCTGTAAAAAAAAAAAGATAAAGTTCCTACTTACCGAGAACTTCCCGGCCGTTGCCTTGGTGACGCGTCCTTGGTGACGCGCCTCTCTTGACATCGGGCCCCACCTCCCTGGATGACGCGGCAGTCCAAGTGACCGCTGCAGCCTGTGATTGGCTGCAGCCTGTGCTTGGCCTGTGATTGGCTGGAGCTGTCACTTGAACTGAAGTGTCATCCCGGGAGGTCGGACTGCAGGAAGGAGACAGGAGTAATCGGTAAGTTAGAACTTCGGTTTTTTTTACAGGTTCATGTATTTTGGGATCGCAAGTCACTGTCCATGGTGCTGAAACAGTTTAACTCTTTCAGCACCATGCACAGTGAATGTCTCCCGACGTCGCGGACCGGAAATTTTTTTGCCGGGTTCGGCCAAAACGAGTTTGGCCGAACCCGGTGAAGTTAGCTTCGGTTGTCGGGGTTCGCTAATCGCAAAGACACTCCATTTGGATGTTCGGAAACACAAAAGCACGTGGTGCTTTTCTGTTTACATTCATCCTTTTGACAGCTGTTGCGCAAACACGCAGTTCGCACGGAAGAGCTTCCGTGCGACATGCGTGGTTTTCACGCACCCATTGACTTCAATGGGTGCGTGATGCGTTGAAAACGCTGAATCAACGGACATGTCGTGAGTTTTTGGCAACGGAGCAACGCTGCGCAAAAAACGCTGCCATGTCTGCATGGCCCCATTGACAAATATAGCTACGGGCAACGCACGTGAAAATCACGCGCGTTGCACGCGCGTATTTTACGTTCGTCTGAATAAAGCCTAAAGGGAATGTATCATCAGAGTTGTAACCGGGTCACCCAACAATCAAACGTCATATATAGTACCGGTCTCCTCATATGGAGCGCAGGAATCTTATGGGCCCTCTCAGGCTTTAGAGTAGGGCGTAACCCCTTATGTTATGCCCCTGCATCAGAAATTACATAATTTTTAAATAAGACTTTTTATTAGGAACATTATCTTTAACCCCACGAGCTAAATTTTTTGTTTTTGCCTCTCTGCATTTCACCAGCCATAACTTTTTTATCTTTTCATTGACTTGGCTGTATAAGGGCTTGTTTTATGTGGGAGGAATTATTATTATTTTTTTCGCAGTATGGGGGTAGAAAAAAAATATTTTTATAGCGTGAATATAGAAAAAAGCGATTTCTCAGCATAATTTTTCTTGTTTATGTTTTATCCCATTAACGTTTGACACTAAATAACCTGTCAAATTAATTATTCAGGTTATTACGGTCGCGTAGATACCTAATATGTGTAGGTTTAGGGGCAATAAAATAATGACACTTTTTTTGAAAAAAAAATAATTATTTATTTATTTTTTTCTTACTTTTTATTTTTAAATCCCATTAACCTCTTCAGGACTGAGCCGGTTTTGGCCTTGTGGATGCAGCCGATTTTTTTCAAATCTGACATGTCACTTTATGTGGTAATAACTTGGGAATGCTTTTATCTATCCAAGCGATTCTGAGATTGTTTTCTCGTGATATACTGTACTTTATGTTAGTGGAAAAATTTGATCAATAAGTTCAGTATTTGTTTGTGAAAAACACCAAAATTTAGAGAAAATTTGCATATTTCCATGTTTGGGGACACAATGTCTGGGGATTCCCCAGAGCCGGAGTCCAGTGCAGAGCTCTAGTACAGGCTCTGCTCCGGGACTCTGTGGAAATCTCTGATATCGCTGTCCATATATGTGTCAGGGTCTTCCCCAGAGCAGGAGTCCCAGTGATGTCAGGAGCACAGCTGGAGTCCCAGGAAGAGCCTACTAGCGCTCTGCCCGGGACTCCAGCTCTGGAGTTGCTCCTGACATCTCTGTCCATATATGGACAGTGATGTCAGGAGCAGAGCTAGAATCACAGGCAGAGTGCTAGAAGCGGCTCTGCTCCGGGACTCCAGCTCTGGGCAAGCCCCTGACATCACTGTGGCAGCAGCTGCGAAGGGCACTGTGGCAGCATCTGCGGAGGGCACTGTGGCAGCATCTACGGAGGGCACTGCGGCAGCATCCACAGAGAGCACTGCGGCAGCATACACAGAGAGCACTGCGGCAGCATCCACAGAGGGCACTGCGGCAGCATCTACAGAGGGCACTGTGGCAGCATCTACAGAGGGCACTGTGGCAGCATCTACAGAGGGCACTGTGGCAGCATCTACAGAGGGCACTGTGGCAGCATCTACAGAGGGCACTGAGGCAGCATCCACAGAGGGCACTGAGGCAGCATCCACAGAGGGCACTGTGGCAGCATCCACAGAGGGCACTGAGGCAGCATCCACAGAGGGCACTGTGGCAGCATCTACAGAGGGCACTGTGGCAGCATCTACAGAGGGCACTGTGGCAGCATCTACAGAGGGCACTGTGGCAGCATCTACAGAGGGCACTGAGGCAGCATCCACAGAGGGCACTGAGGCAGCATCCACAGAGGGCACTGTGGCAGCATCCACAGAGGGCACTGAGGCAGCATCCACAGAGGGCACTGTGGCAGCATCTACAGAGGGCACTGTGGCAGCATCTACAGAGGGCACTGTGGCAGCATCTACAGAGGGCACTGTGGCAGCATCTACAGAGGGCACTGTGGCAACATCTACAGAGGGCACTGAGGCAGCATCCGCAGAGGGCACTGAGGCAGCATCCACAGAGGGCACTGTGGCAGCATCTACAGAGGGCACTGTGGCAGCATCCACAGAGGGCAATGAGGCAGCATCCACAGAGGGCACTGTGGCAGCATCCACAGAGGGCACTGTGGCAGCATCCACAGAGGGCACTGTGGCAGCATCCACAGAGGGCACTGTGGCAGCATCTAAACCTAGCGGTATTATTATAGTAATGTAGATTTAATTTTATAGTAATGTAGTATAGTTATAGTAATGTAGTATTATAGTATTATAGTGTTATTATAGTAATGTAGTAATATTATAGTAATATAGTGTTATAGTAATGTGGTATTATTATAGTAATGTAGTATAGTTATAGTAATGTATTATTATAGTAATGTAGTAGTATTATTATTATTATTATTATTATTATTATTATTATTATTATTATTATAGTAATATAGTGTTATAGTAGTTCAAATAAGTAATTTATTAACAATAATTTTGTATTGTATCAAATTTGAAAGTAATGCGGCCCGTCAACTTCCCATTTTTTCTATATGCGGCCCAATTACCCTGCCGAGTTTGAGACCCCTGATGTACGGTATAGTCCAAGTGATTGTTCAGGAGACAGCTAGCCATCGGTCTTTCATAGTGAAGAACTTGTCCCAGCGCGAGAGATATGCGATATCGGATGCTAAGGTACACTAAGAAGTTCCGAGTGTAAGATAGCGAAAACTGACGCTTGCGGTGGCACAGTTCCCTTGATGGTAATTAAGAACATCCTTTGGAGTCATGCAAAAGTTCACCTTTTATTAGTGTCGTGACATGCAACTAGTTTCAGAGCCGGGTCGTCTCCTTCTTCAGGCTAATTTCACATTAACCTGATAAAATTGACTGATAAATTTGCCAGATAAAATTGTCGAATGAAGGAGACAGTCCAGACTTGTTGCATGTCACGATACTAATAAAAGGTGAATTTTTGCAAGACTCCAGAGGATCTTCTTAATTACCACAAAGGACCAACGCCTCCGCAGTTTTCGCTATTTTGCGCTCAGAACTTCTTAGTGTACCTCAGCATCCGATATCGCATACTTTAAGAATGAGTCCCATTGTATTAGGGGCCACCAAAGTTGATAGGCCCCATTGTAAGTATTCGTTCACATCTGTGTCAGGACTCCGATCATAGGTTCCATCGGAGCTTTCCGTCAGGTGAACCCATGAACGGAACCCCGACTGTAACAAACGGAAACCATAGGTCATCAGCATTGATTTCAATGGTGACGGATACGGTGCCAATGGTTTCCGTTTGTCACCGTTGCTTAAGGGTTCTGTAGTTTTGATGGAATCAATACCATAGTTGACTGCGCTATTCATTCCGTCAAAATGACGAAACCCTTACACAATGGTGACAAACGGAAACCATTTGCACCGGATCCGTCACCATTGAAATCAATGTTGATGCAAATGGAAACCTATGGTTTTCGTTTGTTTCATTCGGGGTTCCGTTCATGGGTTGCCCTGATGGAAAGCTCCAATGGAAACCATGAACGGAGCACCGACGCAGAGGTGAACGAAGCCTAAGGCCCCATGCACACGAACGTGTATGGTCCGGTCCGCATGTCGGCCGCATGTCCTGGACCGAACACACGATGCCAGGAGTCACTTCCTCACTGCGGGAAAACTGTCCTGGCATGTCCTGGACTGAACTCTGCTCTTACCATTACGTGGTGACTTGCCAATCATGTGAAGGTGTTATTGAGGACAGGAGTGGAGGAGAGGTAACAAACTGAGAGCTACGTAATGGTAAGAGCAGAGTTCACAGCAGCACAGAATATTTCAGGAGAGGAGCGTGCGGATCTTGTGCGGGGTGGTGACTTGCCAATCATGTGAAGGTGTTATTGAGGACAGGAGTGGAGGAGAGGTAACAGACTGAGAGCTACGTAATGGTAAGAGCAGAGTTCACAGCAGCACAGAATATTTCAGGAGAGGAGCGTGCAGATTCTGTGCTGCTGTGAACTCTGCTCTTACCATTACGTAGCTCTCAGTCTGTTACCTCTCCTCCACTCCTGTCCTCAATAACACCTTCACATGATTGGCAAGTCACCACCCCGCACAAAGGTGCTGAAAGAGTTAACTAATCGGCAGTAACTGTTTCAGCACCCTGGACACTGAATTCCGATCAGAATATAGAGTAACCTGTAAAACAAAAAAATGTTCATACTTACCGAGAACTTTCTGCTTGCTCCAGTCCGGTCTCCCGGCCGTTGCCTTGGTGACGCGTCCCTCTCGACATCCGGCCCGACATTCCTGGATGACGTTACAGCCCATGTGACCGCTGCAGCCAATCACAGGCTGCCGCGGCCTCTGCAGCCAATCGCAGGCTGCAGAGGCCTCTGCAGCCAATCACAGGCTGCCGCGTCAGGAAAGAAGGTCGGACTGGAGGAAGAAGAGGGACTCGTCACCAAGACAACGACCGGGTACGTATGAAATGCTTTTTATTTTATTTTTAATCAGCAGCCTCTTTTCTCTATCAGTGATTGATAGAGACAAGTGGCTGCCGATTTGTATAATATTTTTGACCGGGTTCGGTCAAAACGTGTTCGGCCGAACCCGGTGAAGTTCGGATTCGCTGCGAACCGAACTTTTCCCGATGTTCGGACCGAAACCGGGTTCGGTTGTCCCGGTTCGCTCATCTCTATTCAAGATGAATAATTCTTTGCTTTGCTGTTCCCAGGAGTGAACTTAGTTTGGCACGGCTCGATTTTACTCCCTCCTTACATTCATTGAGAGCAACATTTTGACTCTATAGAAATGCCACTATTCTCCTGAGCAAATATTTTTGACCATCAATGCAAAGTGGTTCCAAAAAGATTTCTTACCCATGATTTTTACTTTGCTTATTACGCATACAAGATTGTCTTAAACTTTTAACACATTAGGAAAACACAAGGCTTGTTTAGGATTTCGTAATCCACAATGGAGCCAATTTGTAACTATATTAAGGAATTGCATTATTGGTGTTTGAGAGGGTGCACTTACTTATTTAAGAGGGGCAAGCAGGAAGAGCACATAGAAACAGCAGGTCTGGATCACTTGTCCACGTTGTGGGCAGTATTTTATGTCCATAGGTCATCAGTATATGATCGGAGGGGCTCCGACACCCGGACTCTTCACAGATCAGCTGTTCAGCCCCAAATCTGGACAAGCCCTTTAAGAAAGGAACAGCACAGGGGGGTGGGACAAACCAAGACCTAAACTGTCTGAACTGTCTACTCTTTCCTGCTTGTCAACAAAAATTATTCCATCATGTTTGGAAAAGAAACCGCACTAAGAGTCACATCAATGGGGCCTGTAAGCTACCAGTGGTATAGAGTATGCTCTACTATATTTTTTTGTAGGCTGTGTTCTATTTAAAACAGGCACTATGTAATATACTGATGGTAAAAAAAATCCATCGCCCACAATGCTATACACCAGAATGAAGTGCTTTAACCTTAGGGGTTGATCTGTCAGCACAGTGATGATGGAATTCAAACTACACATGTATAGATGGAAATTGGGTTTCAGCCAACATCAAGTCACAGGGATATCAGCTTTTTATTATGCTAGGGACAGTATTGGCCTTATCTCAGCAGACAGGTTGTCTGGGGCCTTAGGTCTCATGCATACGACCGTAGTGGTGTGCACAGCCGTGATTTGCAGCTCAGATGGCCGCGGCGTGCCACCCGTGGGCTGCCCGCAAATCGCGGGCCGTGCACATGGCCGCGTGCATTCATTCCTATGAGCCTGGACCGCAAAATGCGGGCGTAATAAGACATGTCCTATCTTTTTGCGGTCCAGGCTCCTGGGCAATGCACGGACCGTGGAAACCACGGTCGGGTGCATGGGCCCATAGAAATGAATGGGACCGCAATTCACCCGCAAATTTGCGGGTGAATTGCGGCTGCAAAAAACACGTTCGTGTGCATGGGGCCTTAGACTTCACCTATGAAATAGGCCAGATCTGAAGTCATGTATGACTGTAACCTCTTCTCAATGTATGACATATACTTACGTCATATCTGGGAAGGGGAAGTATGGGGCAGGCTCACGGGCTGACAACATACAATGCGGGTGTTAGCTTTACGTACTGTAACAGCCAATACTTCACTGTAATGAGCGGGATGCCACTCGAGTGGAATCCCACTTGCTTAACCCCTTAGATGCTGTGGTCAATAGCGACCCTGGCATCTGAGGCATTAGAAAGAGGGGTCGATTCCCTCTGACAACCCATTGACCCTTCTGGGACTCGATCCCAGAGTGCCGATGGTTGGCATGGCTGCCCCCAGCAGGCCTTAATAAGCGGACTGTCAGAATCATGATATATAATGCAATACATTGGTATTGCAGTATACAGTGCAAGTGAACCTTTTTGCCGTTTTTCCCATAATGCATTTTAAAAATAAATAAATAAACATAACTGGTATCTCCCCGTCCACAAAAGTTCGAACTATTATAATACAACATCATTAGACATGCAAACACAGTAAAAAAAAATATATAATAATTAAAACACCAGAATCTGGCAAAAAATAAGCCATCATACGGCTTTATCGATGGAAAAAAAAAATATGTCTTTTGGAAGGTGGGGTGGAAAATACAAAAATTAAAAGTGGAAAAAATGAAAACTGGAAAAATGGCTGCGGCGGGAAGAAGTTAAAATGTTTGTTTACTCTTACAAAATAAATCAGAACCTTGAGGGTCTCAACATCTAGCGCCTTCTGCAGCCTTGCCCTTGTCCCTCCCTCAGTGTCCCCCTCTGATTCCCACAGAACTGTGATCCCATAATTAACATATCAATCCACCTCATTTACATATCAATCCATACTGCTCATACGTTATTTTTTTCCTACAGCAGGAGACCCCTCCCCAGAGCCACCTATAGGCACAGACATACTGAGCCTATAGGTCAAGCAGGTTATGGGATCTCACTATTTGTTACTGCAGCTCGCTCTTCTTTTCATTTGTCCTTTATATTGTAAAATTTCCTCACAAATTAAAATTCCTGCATAAAAAATGCTTTATGTGTCTATAAAACAATGTAATTCATAATAAAAAAAAAAAATCTTGGTCGAACATATTAAAGCTCTGACGAAAACGCCAAAATTATTTGTTGTATAATGAGCAACATAAAAAGAGCTGTTTGATATGCAGTGGATTTTATTTTCCGGTGCAGATTATTAATAGCATGTAAATGTAATTCTTATTTCTTTTATGCAGGAGACAGATTTGTTGAGCCTGCATTCAATTCACTGACATGTGGTTGTATTTACCGGCCCAGGGTGTAAAAATGGCTACATGAAAAAAGCTATATGTTAGGATATCACTATTGACAGTCACAATTTCCTGTATCTCATGTTCCAGATGGGTGATTCGGTATTCCTCTGAGACTCTCTTCGTAGCACTAATAACACAATGATGAAGTATTATCAGAAGAAAAAAAAAAAAGTTTTGGCCCCGGGCCCCCCGATACTTAAGCTACGACTTGGCACAGCTACATCTGAAAGTCTGTGACAAGAACTGTTCTCAATTAATAATTGTTTATCAAAAAAATGTTTTGTCCGGGAACAAAATATACCCCATTCTCAAGGTAAGTGTCACATCTGATATTTTAATGACCATGTCAAACTTGAAATTAATTTTGTGAAGTTATTTATTCGGCTTCTGAACTTTTGGCTTGAGAATTCAAAACTGGAAAAGCCCTCCTGAGATTTTTTATTTCTTTTTTAAGAAGCGAAACACATTAAATTTGCTTTTCAAGCTGACAGAGTTTTGCAACTTTTTGAAAATATTAATTTTTGGGTCGATGACAACATTGTAGCCGTATGAACAGGGTTTCTCCAGAATGCCCCGTTTGGGTCTCCAGGCTACTCAGTAGTTTCCATGATCGCTGTGACATTGCCTTCATCGTGTAAAAAAAAAGGGGAAAAACATGACGAATTAGAGTAGTCCCCTTGTACTCCAACATCTAGGATAATCTGAAATCAAAAGTCAAATATCTATTCTAAGGAAAGTGAAATAAGACTTTGCAGTGATGAAAAATCCAAGTCCAAGTCAGCCAAAAATGAAAATACCCATTTGTAGGAATAAACCCTAAGAAGATAGGACCTTCAAAATGTGTTGAACCTTTTTATGTTGTATTTTTATATTGTAGCTACTTTTAATGAATGGGAGTTCATGGAGTATATTAAATGTATTGTGTTTTAGACACTTTTTGCATCTTCCTCGACAGTTTTGAAAAGTGTCTAAAAAAATAATCGTGGCTTGGAGGAGTAGTGAAATCCTCCAGATTTCTTAAAGGCTCGCAACAATTTTGAGCGCAAAATACTGAAGTAAAGTAATCCAGCCAACAAACCGTGTCAGGGGTCAGCAACGGGACGGTCGGCTTCATCCGGGAAAGGATGTTGCTGGCAGTTCAACGAGGGACATTGTAAATTTGGCTCTAATTGCAGGTACAAGCACGAGCGCTCTGGTTGCGGAGGCGCCCATGGTTTGTCTAGATGCTTCAGGAAGCATAAGGGCAAACAGGGAGATGCTGAGCAGAAGAGGGGCGAAGCCGGTGAGGGTGGAAAGGATGCTTACGTTTTTTAAAGTTGTACCCAAATAAGAAGGTGGCGGATTTATTGTTTCTCGGTTTTGTGGAGGGTTCTCGGATTTCTTGTACTTCTGCGGTACAGGATGGGGTATCCCGCAATTTGTCGTCTGCTTTGGCCCGGCCCGATTTAGTTACAGATAAATTGATGAAAGAAGTGGCTTTAGGCTGCATGGCGGGCCCGTTTTCCTCTCCTCCTGTTCCTGGTTTGCGGGTTTCCCCGTTGGGTTTGGTTCCAAAAAAGGAGGTTAACAAATTCCGCCTTATACATCACCTATCTTATCCTGAAGGGGAGTCGGTGAACGATGGTATTGATCCTAACCTGTGCGCAGTTAGTTATACTTCTTTTGATGCTGCGGTCGTTTGGGTTCGCAAGTATGGGAGGGGATCACTTTTGGCGAAAACCGACATTGAAGCCGCGTTTCGTTTGTTGCTGGTGCATCCGGAGAGTTTTTGTTTGTTGGGTTGTTGTTGGCAGGGTGGATATTTAGTCGAATGTTGCCTCCCGATGGGCTGCTCCATTTCCTGCGCTTATTTTGAGATGTTAAGCACATTTTTGGAGTGGGTGGTTCAGCGTGAGGCGCTGGTGCCGTCTCGACGATTTTTTGTTTATCGGTCCTTCAGCTACGTATGTGTGTGCAGGGTTGCCACATACTATGGAAAGGGTGGCGATTGACTTTGGTGTACCCCTGGCGCCCGAGAAAACTGAGGGACCTATGACGGTCATCAAGTTTCTGGGGATAATTATTGACTCGGACAGAAGGGAGTGTCGTTTGCCTGAAGATAAATTGCTGGAATTGAGAGATTTGGTGGCGCGTGTGCGCTACGCAGGAAGAAGATTCAGTTACGGGACTTGCAATCCTTATTGGGAGATTTGAATTTTGCATGTCGGATTATGCCAATGGGGCGGGTCTTTTGTAGGCGGTTGGCTAGTGCCACCGCGGGGTTAATTCTCCCCATCATTTCGTTAGGTTACCCTGTGAGTTGAAAGCGGATTTGTTGGTGTGGGGGGAGTTTTTGCAAAGCTACAATGGTCGGTCCGTTCTTATGTATAGGCCAGTGTCTAGTGTGGATTTGGAGCGCTTTACGGATGCGTCAGGTGCTTTTGGGGTATATTTCCTGGGACAGTGGAGCACGGGTGTCTGGCCTAGTTCATGGTGAGAATGTGGTTATGTCCGTAATTTGGCTATGCTAGAGTTGTTCCCGATTGTGGCGGCTGCGGAAATCTGCGGTGATTTTCTGAGAGACAGGAGAGCGCGTTTTGTGTGCGATAATTTGGGAGTGGTTCAGGCCATCAATGCACAGACAGCAAATTCTCCTCCAGTTGGGAGATTATTGCAGCATTTGGTTTTGAGGGGGCTGGTGTTGAATTCGCATTTTGTAGCAGTTCATGTTCCCGGGGGGGGGGGGGGGAGGGGGTGCTTAATTCTGTGGCTGATTCCCTTTCTCATCAACAGTGGGACAGGTTTCGTCTTCTGGCGCCCGGGGCGGAGACTCATGGCATTGCTTGCCCGGAGCATCTTTGTAAGGTGGTATGATGGTGGCATTGTCGTTGATTGGACAGTTAGTGGGGCTACGTGGAAGGGATACAGTGCGGTTTGGCGGGTTGGGAAGCCTTGTTGGGGAGTGCGCAGGTGGGGGTTGCTGCCGCGGATCGGTTGGCATGCTTGTTGTACTTTATAGGTAATTCCTACAGTGAGGGGGTGTCTGCTTCGGGGGTGTCCAGGCGTTTGCAATAGCTTTTTGGTTGAGACTCAGAGGGGAGGAGGACGTGACTAAGTCTTTTTTGGTTAGGCAAGCGATGAAGGGTTTTCGGAGGGGTTCCGTGTCTAGGGATTATAGGAAGCCGGTATCTTTTGATCTCTTGGAATCTCTTTGTGAGCATTTGCAGGCTGTTTGTGTGTCAGGGTTTGAATTTCGATTGTTTACGCTGGTTTTTTCTTTAGCTTTCTTTGGGGCGTTCCGGATATCGGAGTTGGTAGCGGCAAGTAAGCGGGTATCTGGGGGTTTATTGTTCACAGATGTTGAATTGAAAGGGTCCTCCATGTCATGCTTGCTTCGCAGATCGAAGACAGGCTAAGCGGGGAAAGCTTTTTTGGTGCGCCTACATGCGTTATTAGGGTTTAGGGTGAGGGGCCGGTATCTTTGTTGATTCATGCAGATGGCCTGTCGTTGTCAAAATATCAATTTGTGCAGGTTTTTCGAAGCTGTATCCTGTTGTCTGGGCGCGTGGGATCGGAATATATCTCTCATTGGTTTAGAATTGGCGCGGCTACTGAAGTGGCTAGGTGGGGTTTATTCCCGACGATGGTCAAAAGTATAGGTAGGTGGGAGTCAGACAGATATAGAATTTATGTCCGGCCTCAATTTCTTTAGGGCGGTTGGGGTGTGAGATGTTGTAGGTGTGTTTTGATTTGCTTACCTTACTATTGTTATGCATTTTGTCCTAGGTGCCAGCCCCTGCTTGGTATGGATAATGGGGAACTCCTATGTGCACTGGGGAGGTATTCAGGCTGATGTTCGTGCGTCTGGTAGTCAGTTGGGCTTGGCTCAGTCCGAGGTTCAGGTCAGATGATTGGGTTTGAGGGGCATGCTTTGGTGCAGGCTGTTGCCAGAGCTTCAGTTTTATTCAGATTTGGATAGGGCACCTGATATTTTGGTCATTCACCTTGGCGCAAATTATTTAGGAATAAGGTTATCCAGGGATCTTATGAGCGATGTTAAGTTGGACCTTTTGCGTTTGTGGTCCTCATTTCTGGGTCTGAATCGAGCTAGGGCGAATGTTAATAAAGTTGTGGGAAAATTTGTGGCTCGCAATGGTGGTGTGGTGGTGCGCCAAAGGGAGTTGGAGGGGGCCGAGGTCGGCTTTCTTCGGTCTGACGGGGTGCATTTAAATGATGTGGGGTTGGACATGTGGACTTTGGGCATTCGAGACGGTTTGGAAAAAGCCCTGCGGTTGTGGAGGGACTTTCATGTGTAAGGTGTCACACATGAATGCTGTGGCGGTAGGAGGAGGGGTCTTATAAGGCACGTAATGGGAAGGAGAACAACATATAACATTGTTGTAAAAGAACTCGGGGCATTTAACCCTGGGTAGTATTGTAGGGGCTGGGGAGTGGTTACCCAGCTTGTTTCATACATTCCTGATGGGCAGGGTCCCCAGGAAGGGTAGGTCTTGGAGATGGCTGGTGTCCTCGGGTCAGATGAAGTACGGCTGTAGGGCAATGAGTTCCAGAACTGACAAGGAAAGGATGGAGTTAAAAATGCCTGAAGTGCCTTCGAGGATCCTTTAACAGGGGAATGTTTGCAGAATAGTGCAGGTTGTTAATTTATAGAGTGTTTGTTATATTATGGTTATGCTATTTGATTGCATTTTAATATTTTGTGTATTTAATAAATGGCTGCTGTGGCCTTTACACCAATTTCAAGTTATGGTCCCTTATGGGGTTACTGGGGGTGGGAGGTCATAGGTAGCAAAGGCATCAAACATACCTTAAGTCAAGCAACTGTTTCTCATAGAGTAAAAATATATTTTAATAAAAAGTATTTATTTCGAAAGTTGCACAAAACACACTGACTGATTATTTAAAATATATATATAAATAAATATTTCAAAGGTGTGCATAGCCTTTAAAGGGAACCGGTCACCAGCATTTCTCCTATTAAACCAGCAATACCTGGTGGTAGGGGGTGAAAAATCATTTCTATATAACCTATAATTGTCTTCTTAGTCGGCTCTGTAGCTTTAGTATTCAGTTTTTTAGTGTTCCCACACCGTATGCTAATGAGCAGAAAAGAGTTAAATCTTCATTCCTCAAGTCTTTCCGAGTTAACCCCGCCTCCTTACTTTTGATTGACAGCTTCACGCGTTCCTCCAGCAGACAAAATCCCGCGCTTGTGCATTGATATCCTCTTCTGGTGTGTGCGCACAAAGGGACACCGGATTATTAAGATAAAAGCGCGAAATTTTTGCAGTCCGTTATTTACAGTCGGAGGAGGAGTTTAGGAGAGGGGATAACGGCAATTAACTTTTGATAGCAGCGGCCATTGAGGGATAAGTAAAGCTCAATAGGTGAAATGCTGGTGACAGGTTCCCTTTAAAGCGGTTGTCCGGAATAAAAAAAAACAACATTTTGTTGAAGCAGCAGGGGGAGTTAAAATAAAAAAAAATACTTATACTTACCTCTCTCCTCCCAGACGTTCCTGCGCTGGGGGCTCCGTGCAGATCTGTTCTCTGTTGGTATATGGTGGTGACATCATGTTGACCGTACCCCACCTCTGCAGCCGCAGGAACGTCTAGGGGGGAGGAGGTAAGTATGGGCTGCTTTTTTATTTGAAGCCCTCTCCTGCTGCCTCATAAAAAGTTTAAACCCGGACAACGCCTTTAATCTCTTAACGCTATGTGTGTAGGGATGCCGTATGTGCATTCCAACAATATTGCACATGCCACTGTGTGTTATCTGCGGTGTTACATAGGACTGCAGGTAGCATCTACTACATTAGCTGTACCCAGAGAGTTGTCACTATGTGTGTTATCTGTGGTGTTACATAGGACTGCAGGTAACACTAATACCTTATCTGTAATCAGCGAGTTATCACTATGTGTGTTATCTGTGGTATTACATAGGACTGCAGGTAACACTACTACATTATCTGTAATCAGAGAGTTATCACTGTGTGTTATCTGCGGTGTTACATAGGACTACATGTAGCATCTACTACATTATCTGTACTTAGAGAGTTATTATTATGTGTGTTATCTGTGGTGTTACATAGGACTGCAGGTAACACTAATGCATTATCTATAATCAGAGAGTTATCACTGTGTTATCTGTGGTGATACATAGGACTGCAGGTGACAGCTACTACATTATCTGTAATCAGAGAGTTATCACTGTGTTATCTGTGGTGTTACATAGGACGGCAAGTAACAGCTACTTTATTTTCTGTACTCAGCGAGTTATCACTGTGTTATCTGTGGTGTTACATAGGACTGCAGGGAACACTACTAGATTATCTGTACTCAGAGTTATCACTGTGTTATCTGTGGTGTTACATAGGACTGCAGGTAACACTACTACATTATCTGTACTCAGAGAGTTATCACTGTGTGTTATATGTGGTGCTACATAGGACTGCAGGTAACATCTACTACATTATCTGTAATCAGAGAATTATCACTGTTATCTGTGGTGTTACATAGGACTGCAGGTAACACTAATGCATTATCTATAATCAGAGAGTTATCACTGTGTTATATGTGGTGCTACATAGGACTGCAGGTAACATCTACTACATTATCTGTAATCAGAGAATTATCACTGTTATCTGTGGTGTTACATAGGACTGCAGGTAACATCTGCTGCACTATCTGTACTGTGTATATATGTGCCTGTGTGGGTATATTTGGGTCAGTATGTCTATATATTTACCTATATGTATTTGTATATGACCCATTAGGTGTGTGTACATGCCTCGTGTGTGTGTGTGTGTGTGTGTGTGTGTGTGTGTGTGTGTGTGTGTGTGTGCGCGTGTGTGTGTGTGTGTGTGTGTGTGTATGTGTGTTTGTGTGCCGCTATATATATGTATGTATATTTGCCTGTATATCTAAATATGGGCCTCTAAATATGTACAGTATATATTTTCCAGTATGTGCATGTCTATTAATGTGGTTAATGATTTTTTTTGCTTGTGGAGGGCAGCAATAGAGAATCCCACACAGGGTGCCATCCAATCTAAGGCCGGCCCTGAGTCCATGTCGGTAAAAGTCTGAACTATTAAAATATCATGTTATTTAACGCGCCGGGTGAAAGCCTAGCAAAAAAAATATTCACAATGCAAGCATTGCTGTTATTTGGTCGCCCCGCTTCCCCCCAAAAATTGAGTTGTATAAACCCCAAAATGGTACCAGAACATGGCAACAAGAAACATTTTTTTAACACATGTTTTTTCTCTGTAAAAGTAGTAAAACATTAAAAAAATATATATGAATTTGGTATCACCGTAATCCTATTATCCCGCAGAACAAAGTGAACATGTCATTTTTACCACATGGTAAACGCTGTAAAAACAATGGAGGAATTGCATTTTTTTCCCATTTCACCACAAAATTAATTCCCAGTACATTATATGGTACATTAAACTAAAACTCCTCTAACAAAAAACAAGCCCTCATACGGAAAACTAAAAAAAGTTATGGCTCTTGGTATGCGACGATGGAAAATGAAAAAAAGAAAATCGGCTGTTACATTTTTTACTATGATGTTAAAGGTGCTATGGTAGATTGAAGAGATGATATCTCTAGCTGAGCACAGGGAAAAAAATCTTGTGGTGACAGGGTCTAAATCATATTCCGCTGTTGTGTGATTCTCTGGTTTCATGACAAATTCTTCTCTTGCTTAGAAAACCTTTTTTCAAATACCCTATTAGGGAATTCTGAGTTAATATACAGGATACCCCATTCAGGACCTCCTTCAAATAGCCAGAGCAGACCCATCACGTTTATCCATTAAACGAACAGACCATTGATTTGAATGGGCACTGTGTAATGCTTTATTTCACCAGAGGTGGCACTGCATTGGAATTGAACACTCGTTGAAGGTTCCTCCTCAGATAACAACTGATCGCTGGGGATTCCAGCAGCAAAACACCCTGTGATCAGCTTATTTTTGAAAGACCCTTCTAAGAAAAAGAGAGAATCCAAAGTGGACAGGTCGTTATACATCATAATAAATTGATTGAAAGACATAAAACGGCCTAATCGCAATCTAACATCTTGCCTGAGTAAGGAGGTCAGTTTGACACTACAAATAGTTAAATCATATTTGGCAAATACTCCAACTTGGAACCTGTTCCTTGACGAGAAATCCAGAATACAGTATCATTTGTAATGTGAGTGCCCCACACTTAATCTAGAGCTGTTTGTTTTTATAGTGAATAACAACGCCTTAAAAAAAAAGCCCAGGAATGTCAGTTTCCCCTCCGCTCGCTTGACATGGCGTATGAACGCTGTTTCTATTTACGCTTTTTTTTGATGCTTTTAATAAACAAACAATTGCTAAGTTTTCCTCCCATGTTTTATAGGATGTTGCTGTATTGAAGTTTTTAATTGGCTTGAAAAATTTGTGCCAAGAAACTTTAAGTGCCTGTCAAATGAAATCTTTTGTTGGAAATAAATCTTCAGAAAAAATATCCCAAAAATGTTTTTCTTTCCATTCTTCTAATACCTTGGAATTCAGATCAATAAATATATTTTGCTTTGAACACGGTAAACTACAGTTTGTGGAACAAGCAGACGTATGACTTACAAGAACAGCCTTATCCTGCGTGGTACGTTCCCCTGCAGCTGTTGTGAAAGTAATCTGTTTTCCTGCTTATTCTCGGGTGGGTTTCCGTGTAAGAAAAACGTGAAAATTCAATATGAAAGTGGCCTATATGGGAATAGCACCTTTTTGTCTGTATTGGCTCATTGTTCATGTTTTTATTGCATGTGCTTGGTCTCATTCAGCAAACGGAATCCTTGCAGGCAGAAAATGTTCTCCTACATCGTCAACTCGTGCCCATTTGTGATGCTGAAATTTGGGAGTTCAAAAACTTTGATATACAGAACTTGGCATGACCCTTTTCCGTGTTGCAACAGATTTAAATAGGTTTTCCCACTATTAGAAGTGAAGGCATATCGCTAGGATATGCCATCACTTCTTGATCGGTGGCGGTTCGACAGCCGGGGACCCACGCGGTCTTCAAAATGAAGAATCTGAAGTGCTAGTTAAAGGGTTAATCCCAGATTATAAAGTGAGGGCATATGCAATGGGAGTGGCATTGATTTGGTGCTGTATCCCCTTCACTGTTTTTCCCTGCACTTGAAAGGGGCTGACTGCAGTTTCATGCACAACCCGGTGACCGGTAGCGGCGTGGCGCAGGGAAAATTTAGAAGTGGACACATCGCTGATTGAGCGCTGCGGCCCCTGTGTTCCCAGGATCGGTAGGAGTTCCAGAGCTTTGGAACATCACCGATCATAAAGCCATAGCATATCCTAACGATATGCCACCACTTAATAGGATGGAAATAAGGGCAGCTGTTCTCTCACAGTTTTTCCATGCATAGCGTCACTTGTGTCTACCCATTGACCTAAACGGGGCTGTGGAAAAGGCCGAAGGAAACTGACCTCCTTTGTT
Source organism: Rhinoderma darwinii (assembly GCF_050947455.1). Taxonomy (NCBI): domain Eukaryota; kingdom Metazoa; phylum Chordata; class Amphibia; order Anura; family Rhinodermatidae; genus Rhinoderma; species Rhinoderma darwinii. The sequence goes on from NC_134690.1 coordinate 393,253,332, forward strand.
CTCGGAAAAGCCTAAGGTACCAGAGGTTGGACCCCTACCGATCCTAGTAATATGCCATAACATTAGAACAAGGAGAATAAAACTTTAATATATTTCTCACACATTTTTTTAAATCTGCATATGATTCCAAATCACCACTTATTTTTAGCAATGAAGTTATTGAAATGTATTTGACTAAATTATTTTTGCTATGGTTCTTCATTTGATACAACATTGAAAAAAATGAAATGGCACACTCATTTGTCGAGCAGATCATGGAAGGAGATAATATGCTATGTTCTCTCTCTAGTTTGGGTGATAATTGAGTGAGGTTAAAGGCTTTTTAAGGGGCATTGACACGGTAGCCACCTACAGATGAGGATTTCTTACTTCTGAAGAAGAGCTATTTTGCAATGACAGCAGCCCGGAGAGGAATGTGTTGATCTTGAGGGAGAAAGTGACCTGTACACACATGTGACATGGGCAATATCATGAAGCTGTATCCTGATATAAGTTAATACCCACGTAAAAAGAAGCATGCACTGATTTTGTGGCAGGTAGTGACCAGTTATAATTATTATGAGGGCAGTTTCATATGCAGGTACAGTTTAAAAAAATTGGTGGAGATCAGGCACATTGTAACCAATCAGATCATGGGAATGTTGCAGAGAAACATGTTGGGCTTATAGTGTCACCCATCTATATACTTGACTAATGAGAGCAAAGCTGCATCTCACAGGGCATCTGTCATGAACAGGGTATGAGGAAACATTGTGACCAATCCAGTAATGGGAAACAAGAATGATATCAGCAAGAGATAATCTTGTGGGTGGCTTTGACCTGTCCACTCATGTGATTATGATACCAAAGGACTGCATGTGTCATAAAGTGAGCAAGATAGAACAATTTGCAGCTAGTCATATCATGTAAATGATGACAGCAGTAGAAGAAGAGTATGCTTATTTTATGGGAGACAGTGACCTGTCTGCTGATGTGATTATGCTAGTAAAGAAATTACTACATCGTGTCATGAAGACAGCAGGATATTGGCCCTAGCAGCCAATCACATTATGTACATGTTGGCAGCAGCAGCAGAAGAGTATTATTTTTTATATGGTAGAAAGTGACCTGTCCACTCATGTGATTATGATAGAAAAAGACAAGACTACATCATGGCATAAAGTGAGTAGGATAGAATACTTTTCAGCCAATTCCACACCATGTAAATAATGACAGAAGCAGCAGAAGAGTATGTTTTTCTTGTGGGAGGGGGTGACCTGTCCACTCATTATGATTATGCTATTGTGACAGGGGTAAGGGGCAGGGTCATTACATTAAGGTGGGACTAAAGGAAAGTGGAAGGCCACAAACAGAGATGCTGAGGCCGTCTCACCATGCCGAAGATTTGTAGTGTCAAATTTACCTCATTGTGAAATAAAAAGTATAACATCACCACTTGTTTAAAATCTGCTTTTGGGGATACTTTCGTTCACAATAATAAATGCCAAAATTCTCACAACAGTTTTTGCTGAAAAGAAAAATGTGAACTTTTGCACTCACTCTTTTAACGTTTGGTTTGGAGTTGAGTCTGTGGGGAGGCCACTTTCTGTGACCCTCTACAGATGGCTGATCTACTGCCAGGTATTCTGGGATGTGAAAAGTTTTATTGAACAAACAAATACTGTATAAGTTCTCTACATAACCCTGGAAAATGATTGTGTTGACACTCCGCCATGAGAATATCAGTATGCCACATCCATCAGGGGTGAGACAATATGAATCACAGGACAGAGGTGCCTCCAATATGAGGTCAAATTAGTCATAAAGGAATATCTGGACAACACACAAACTGTTTATGCCACCAGCTTAATAGTAACGGGCAGATCGGGTGGTTTTGTGGTCCAAACACTTTATTTGTTCATTTTTTTAAATAAATTACAGCATGACAGAGGTAAGTGAGGTTGCATACTCCAAAGCCTAAGCCTTACAAGTAACACTCATTCAAATTGGCACAACATTTTCCCGGCTTCACAGCCAGCAAAAACACCCTGATTCTGAAGCGTTATTTTCCAGCTCATGTGGCCGGTCTATACAACTACAATTTTTGAAGAGAAGGGAAATGGAGTGTTACTGCAACACGCAACGTATAAAGATTAAAGCTTCACATTATATAACTTGGAGATATGGGGCCTTTTAAGCACCACTCTACCATGCGCAAGACAACGGGTTTTCCCATAAAAGCAAACATCTTAGTCAATATACTGTTAAGAGGACAAAGAAATGGATTTGAAGAATTGTTCTTGGAAATGTCCAGGGGTGACGCGTTGAAGACTGAGGTGGATGGTGTTCTAGAGAGTGGGAGCTACAGAACTGAAGGCTCTGAGTCCAAATTTATTTAGGTGACTTTTCTGGGGTCTGACATTTAGAAGATTTTTCGTTGCCAAGACCCAAGACAAGGAGATTCTTTATTTTCGGTATTAAAAACCATTTTTGAAATTGGGCTTATATAATATTCACATTTTATGAGAGACAAAATTTGGGCTTTTCAGTAACTGTTCCCATAATCATCAACATTAAAAGAAAAAAAATGCTGGAAATAGATCCCTCTGTGTGTAATGAATCTATAGAATATATGAGAGACACTTTTTGAATTGGATCACTGAAATAAATTAACTTTTTGATGATATTGTAATTCATTGAGAAGGACTAGTGTGTGTGTATATATATATTATTTAGGGAATGAAATCCTGGAGAACCACCTTGCGCTTATTTCCTAGGGCCAGCAGAGATCTGAGTCCAAAAACAAATGTTATGGGAAATGAGGCCTACACTATAAGTAAATAGTTTATTTGATTGTTTTGGTTCATGCTCTGAATATCATGCAGGATGTAAATCATTGCCTTACAGGGATCTTCTTACAACAACCCCTGTCCATATGCCTTATCATGTTATAAGGACGTCATAGAAAGGGTTTTCCGGCTTGGGACCCTCTTCTATGAGTCAGAATGAGGAACCGCTCTGTAAGTCAGCGCTTGCTCTGGCGGACCTGGGCCGTCCAGTCACTTCACGGTCAGCTTTGTAGTTGCGGCCACTCCAGTGGCAATGAATGGCCAGATATGACTTCCTCATGCACCGCTAGTAGATTCCCATGGATTAGGGAAGCCGGACCCGCTGGGATGAGCTGATTGCCGGGTCGGCTTCTATTTCAAAAGAAGTTGCCTTTGTGAAATAACCCTTTAAATATACAGGATACTATAAAACGTTCCATATTGTACAACATAAGTTTCAATGGGCAATGCTATACTAATATATTACTATTGACTCTGCTTTGTACTGTAATGCAATCTGAATCCTAAATCCCGAACACTCAGCAAAGTCGCCCTGTTAAATGGATTATGAGTGATTTCTAGGGCCTGGGCAAAATAGATGACTAATATTTCTGGACACATTTGTAAGTTTCTAAACGGCATTATTTTCAGGAGATGGAGCTTTCCATTTTCATAGACGTCTTTCTGGCTTAACACCTCCGGCGCCATGCATTCCGAATTGTGTCACTTTTTTTTTTTCTTGTAAATCCCATTTGGAATTGCCAATATTAACAATATTCATGGATCTAGCAGTCTGGGGACTTACCCCCCTTTTTGGATTTTTCACATAACTGTTACTAAAGATATAAGAAATTCAAAGACTTAATACTTACTAGACGTTGGGATAAGTGTGTGCGGACACTTGGAAGGAAACCTTGTCTACAGGGGCGTAGCTAAAGGCTCATGGGCCCCGATGCAAAAGTTCTTATTGGGCCCCCCCCCCCCTGCAAACTTCTCATGGCCGACGGTCCGCAGCTTTCAGTTGCATCGCTGGGTCTCCTAAGTGACCCAACAATGCAGCACTAGCAGCCGGGGCGTCACTAAGGACTTAAAATGTCAGGGGAAATAGCCCCAATACATATGTGTCCACCCAAAAAAAATGTGTGTATAGGAGACAGCATAGCATATCTATAGCACTACGACCCTATAAACTATGGATAGGATTAGATACAGTGGCTCAGCAGACAGTATCACACATGATAGGATTAGATACAGTGGCTGAGCAGACAGTATCACACATGATAGGATTAGATATAGGGCCTAGCAGACAGTATCACACATGATAGGATTAGATACAGTGGCTCAGCAGACCGTATCACACATGATAGGATTAGATACAGTGGCTCAGCAGACAGTATCACACATGATAGGATTAGATATAGGGCCTAGCAGACAGTATCACACATGATAGGATTAGATACAGTGGCTCAGCAGACCGTATCACACATGATAGGATTAGATACAGTGGCTCAGCAGACAGTATCACACATGATAGGATTAGATACAGTGGCTCAGCAGACAGTATCACACATGATAGGATTAGATACAGTGGCTCAGCAGACAGTATCACACATGATAGGATTAGATACAGGCCCTAGCAGACAGTATCACACATGATTGGATTAGATACAGGACTCAGCTCGCTGACATTGTGGCTCCAGCGCTGGACCCAGGAAAGCTAAGAATAATAATTTTGCTTCTTTATGTGTTACTGATTATTTTTGTGTGTTTGTGTTTTTTTACAGGTTCGGTTGTTGGACTTCGCATTCGAGGACTTCAATGACGGCGGTTTTTTATTCTCAATAAAATGTTTAATGAGGGTTGTATTTTTTTATTTCAATAAAATATTTTTTTCTATGTGCTTGTATCTTTTTAAACTTTATTATCACCGCCTTAGTAATGGCCGCTGGCTAATTGACAACCACCATTACTAAGGCGGGGCTTAATGTTAGCCGGTGCAAAGGCCAACACTAACCCCCATTATTACCCCGGTACCCACCGCCACCAGGGGTACTGGGAAGAGCCAGGTACGAACCAGTACCCGACCATCTGTAGTGACGGGCAGGCACCGGGGTGGCCGCAGGCTGGTAGTATTAGGCTGGGGAAGGCCAAAAACAGTGGCGCCTACCAACCTGGTAATGCTGCCTGCTGCTGCTATGTTGTATCTGGCTGGTTATGAAAATTGGGGGGGGGACCCGACATCGTTCTTTCCAATTTTTATTTTTTTTAAATGACATGGGGTCCCCCCCATTTTTCATAACCAGCCAGATACAATAAAGCATTACCAGGGTGGGAAGGGCCACTGTTTTTGGCCTTTCCCCTCCTGATAATACCAGTCTGAGGCCACCCCAGTGGCCGACCATCACTACAGATGGTCAAGTACTGATGGTACCCGGCTCTTCCCAGCACCCCTGGTGGTGGTGGGTACCGGGGTAATAATGGGGGTTAGTGTTAGCCTCTGCACCGGCTAACACTAAGCTCCGCCTTAGCAAAGGATGCTGTCAATCAGCCGGCGGCCATTACTAAGGCGGCAGTAATATAGTTTTAAAAAAAAACACAAAGACATAGAAAAAATATTTTATTGAAATAAAAAAAAAACCCACACAACCCTCATTAACCATTTTATTGATAATAAAAAAAAAAAGCCGTCATCGAAATAGTCCTGGAATCCGGCGTAGTCCAACGACCGAACCTGTAAGAAAACATACAAAAAAAACGATTAGCAACACGTGTTAGGCTTAGATAAAGGGCCCATGTGTGATACTGTCTGTGGGACCCTGTATCTAAGCCTACCACAAGGTAGGGTTAGATACAGGGTCCAGCAGACAGTAATCTTATACAGTATAAGATTACTGTGTGCTGGGGCCCTGTATCTAAACCTACAGTGTGGTAGGCTTATATACAGGGCCCATCAGACAGGATCACACATGGGCCATTTATCTAAGCCTACCATGTGATTGGCTTAGATACAGGGCCCAGCAGACAGTATCACACAATCTGTGATCCTGTCTAATGGGCCCGCTAAGCCTGCTACATCGTAGGCTTAAAGGGGTTGTGCAGTCCCTAAACATTGATGGCCTATCCTCAGGATAGGCCATCAATAGCTGATGTGTCGGGGTCCGTCTCCCGGGACCGGCCAATCAGCTGTTTTGAAGGGGCCGCAGCACTCGTACGAGAGCTGCTTCCCTTTCATTTCACTACTCGCTCACACTGTGAATCGCCGACACCGATTCACAGTGTGAACGGAATGAAGGGGAAGCAGCTCTCGTACGAGTGCTGCGGCCCCTTCAAAACAGCTGATTGGCGGTTCCCGGGAGTCGGACTCCGCCAGTCAGGGCTACTAATTTTACCTTCCTCTTCAGCCGCGGCGGAAGTTCTGTCCTCTCGATGTTGTGCGCGGCGGCATAGCGCTGTGACGTCATGCGCTGCGCACAGCGCTTGACGTCAGGACCTCCGCTGCGATCCGGAACCAGGAAGGTAAGTAAAGTCTGTTACTATAGTAACAGGGGCCCGCGGCCCGAGTTACTATAGTAACTTTTTATTGATGTGGTGCGGAGGGCTGTGGGCCCCCCTGGCTTCGGGGCCCGGTCGCAATTGCGACCGCTGCGACCCCTATAGCTAGGCCAGTGGCCATCATTATGACACTCCGTTTTTGGATGTTTGTAAACAGAAAAGCACGTGGTGCTTTTCTGTTTTCATTCATACTTTTCACTGCTGTTGCGCGAATCACGCGCGTCCCACGGAAGTGCTTCCGTGTGGTGCGCGTGATTTTCACGCACCCATTGACTTCAATGGGTGCGTGATGCGCGAAATACGCACAAAGAACGGACATGTTGTGAGTTTTTCGCAGCGGATTGACGCTGCGTAAAAATCACGCACCTGTCTGCACGGCCCCATAGACTAATATAGGTCCGTGCGACGCGCATGAAAATCACGCGCGTTGCACGGACTAATATATCCCGTTCGTCTGAATAAGCCCTAAGCCTAATGTTTTTATGCATCTTGTACTACTTTTAAGCAATCTTCGAATTTGTGATATGAATGGTGTGGTTTGCTGCAAGTTTCATAATCGCGGCAAAACCGCGCCATTTTTGCCGCAATTACGAAAATCGCGGCAAAACCGCGCCATTTTTGCCGCAATTACGAAAATCGCAGCAAAACGCATGGTGAATTAAAAAACTTAACAAACCCTACAGGAGTTGGGGTCAGGAGAGACAAGTAAAGAAGAGACAATGGGGGATGCAGGGAGAGAGGGGGTTAAGGAAGCGCTCACCAGGACCTGAGAGGTGGACGTGCTTTCTCTTCTGCCGACTCTGCTGCTGCTATACTGTGGTAGAAGGACCTGATCGGTGGGCGTGGCTTCTGTTCCTCAAAGGCGAATCAGGTCACATGGGCATGACGTCATTAAAGGTCCTTTAGAAAACGGCATCTGTCCAGCTTTAATGCTGCTTATGCAGCGTTTTTACATAAGTAACCTCCCGAAAATGTGGTGGGGGGGCCGTGGGCCCCCCAGGCTTCGGGGCCCGGTCGCAATTGCGACCGCTGCGACCCCTATAGCTACGCCACTGCTTGTCTAGGAAGGTCTGGATGAGAAGGAATTTGGAAAGAAAGAAGTCAGCCGTAGAAAGCTATGAAAGCGTTTGAGTTGTAATATTATGTCGCCCAAGGCCAAAAGCTATTGGCTTCGGGTGGTTGACTGGTGGTAAAATGACCGCTATGAAAACTGGCGCAAAAGCTGGCTACACAGTTATCTAATATCAGCAATCAATTACTCTGAGCGGGAAAAAGACTTTTAGATGTACGACTGTAATGAACGATGTGTTTGCTGATTGACTTTAGTGTCTATTTTACTTGGCCGTGAGATTTACTTTTTTCACTTTTTCATTGTTATTTTATTTTGGAAAAACTTTTGGCCACATGTTGCATAGAAATACTGAGAATTAAAACAACGCATTCCATTGGCTGCAGCGGTCACATGGGATAAAACGTCATCCCAGGAGGCTGGACAGGAGGAAGAAGCTGGGAGTTCTGGGTAAATTATGTTTTTAAAAAATAAATAAAAAAAGAGTAGTGATTTTTTCACGTCCGAGGTGCATCTGTGCTCAGCACTGCGGAACGCGATGTCACGTATCCCCCATAGTTGAGAGTCTGTGGAGGGATGCGTGATGCGTGAAAAGATAGGACATGTCCTATTTTCCCACGAACCCTTCACACGGTTAGTTGAAACAACGGCTGTGTGAACGGCCACATTGAATTACATAGGTCCGTGGAACGGCCGCTGTTTCAACGGCCGTCCCACGGACGTTTAACACGTTCATATGAATCAGGCCTAAGGGCATGGCCAGACGTGACGGAATTGCTCTGGAATTCCGCTGCGGACAGTCCACTGCGGTAATCTGCAGCGGACATATTCTCCATTGGTTTACACACCTTTTTAGTTAGGTTTGTGCTGACGTGGCGGAAAACTCCGCTGCGGAGCACAGGCTGCGGTGCGGAATTTGGTGTCCGCAGCATACACTGGCTGTTGCGGACTTGTTGCGGACTCATTGGGGAATTTCTCCATTGACTTCAATGGAGATTCAAAATTCCGCAATGAAATCCGCAGATGTTATGTGTGTTGCGTAGCATATTGTTTTTTTTCGAACAGGATATTTCTTCATTCTGGCTGGACCTATGTGTTTCGAGGTCTACGGCCAGACTGAGGCCCCATGCACACGAACGTAAAAACACCCGTAACGGGCCGTAATTATGGCACGGGCAGGCCCATAGAAGTGTATGGGGCTCCCGTAATTACGGGTGACTACATGTGTGCACCCGTAATTACGGGAGTGTTGCTAGACGACGTCAGTAAATAGTCACTGTCCAGGGTGCTGAAAGAGTTAAGCGATCGGCAGTAACTGTTTCTGCACCCTGGAAAGTGACTTCCGATCACAATATAGATCAACCTGTAAAAATAATAGAAGTTCCTACTTACCGAGAACTCCCTGCTTCTGTCTCCAGTCCGGCCTCCAGGGATCACGTTTCAGTCCAAGTGACGGCTGCAGCCAATCACAGGCCAATCACAGGCTGCAGCGGTCACATGGACTGCCGCGTCACCCAGGGAGGTCGGGCTGGATGTCGAAAGAGGGACGCGTCACCAAGACAACGGCCGGGTAAGTATGAATTTCTTTTACTTTTACTAGGGAAAGGGCTGCCCCTTCTCTCTATCCTGCACTGATAGAGAGAAGGGAAGCCCTCTTCCCCTCAATACGCAACGGCTAGTCCGCATCAATTTAATGTCCATTTTAGGCAAAGCCGCAACAGAATCTGCAACGCAGATTATGTGCGGCATTGATGCGGACAGTGGCGGAAGAAATACGCCACGTCTGGCCATGCCCTAAGGGAACCTGATTGCATTCTAAGAGCCATGACTTTTTTATTTTTCCATCTAGGTAGCCATATGAGGGCTTGTGGGATTGGTTGTAGTGTTTTTGGTACCAGTTTGGGGTACAAATCATTTATCAACAAATTTTAATTAAAAAAAATTGGGGGCGGGGGTGTAAAAACAGCACCAGCAAATTCGCAATGCACCCTGTGATTATTAAGTTGAACTATTTTTAAAAAGTGTGTTAAACCAGTAATATGAATGGCACATGGTAGGCGGGGTGCTCTTTTTTAGATTTTGCATTACAGCCCTGGAGCTTCAAGTTACACCTCTTAACCTTACAGTTCTGACTCGAGCTCCTTCACATCAAACTGCTCACAACATGTCTTTATGGAGTCGTTGTGTGAACAGGGGCATAGTTATGCTGGAACAGAAAAGTGCCAAACCTCAAACTGTTGCCACAAAGTTGGCATGCAAATATTAATTGTCTAAAATGTCCTTATATGCTGTAGCATTTAAATTACCTGCTCTGTGAGTTTGTGTGGTCTAACGCTTCAGGGCTGAGCTGCTTTTACTCCTGGACGCTTCAATTTCACAATAATAGCACTTACAGGTGATCGGAGAAAATCTAGCAGATAATAATAGCACTTAGAGGTGACCAGGGCAGATCTAGCAGATAATAATAGTACCTACAGGTGACTGGAGTAGCTCTACCAGATAATAATAATACTTATGGGTAACCGGAGCAGATCTAGCAGATAATAATAGTACTTACAGGTGACCGGAGCAGATATACCAGATATTAATAACACTTACAGGTGACCAGGGCATATCTAGCAGATAATAATAGTACCTACAGGTGACCGAAGTAGCTCTAGCAGAAAATAATAACACTTATTGGTGATTGGAGCAGATCTAGCAGAGAATAATAGTACTTATGGGTGACCGGAGCAAATCTAGCAGATAATAATAGTACTTATGGGTGACTGGAGAAGATCTAGCAGATAATAATAGGACTTACAGGTGACCTGGGCAGATCTAGCAGATAATAATAGCACTAAGGGCTTATTCACACGAACGTATAATACGTCCGTGCTACGCGCGTGATTTTCATGCGCGTTGCACGGACCTATGTTACTGAATGGGGCCGTTCAGACTGTCAGTGAATTTCACGCAGCGTATGAAGTCAATGGGTGCGTGCAAATCGCGCTCGGCACACGGAAGCACTTCCGGGTGCCGCGCGTGATTCGCGCAACAGCAGTAAAATGAATGAATGAAAACAGAAAAGCACCACGTGCTTTTCTGTTTGTAAACAGAAAACCAGAGTGTCATCACACGTCCATGTGAATTAGGCCTTACAAATGAACGGAGCCGATCTAGCAGATAATATTAGTACTTACAGGTGACCTGGGCAGACCTAGCAGATAGTAGCACTTACAGGTGACCGGGGCAGGTCTAGCAGATAATAATAATAATAATAGTACTTATGGGTGACCCGTGCAGATCTAGCAGATGAGAAATTTCACTAACTAACTTGTAAAATTGGTCGTATATTTAATACATAAAAAACAGAAAATATATATGGTATGGCTGCGATAGTAACGACTGGTAGAATGAAGTTAACATAATATTGCATAAAAAAAAATTATGGCAGATTTGCTGTATTTTTTTTTATTTATCCCCCCAAAAATTTATAAAAGTTAATCAATAAACTATATATACTCCGAAATGGTGCCAATAAAAACTGCAACTCATCTTGCACACAAAAAAGTCCTAATATGGCTACGTTGACAAAAAAATGTAAAAGTTTTGGATCTCCGAACGATGTGACACAAAAATTTCCTTTTTTCCATTAAAAGAGCGTCTATTGTGCAAATCCTCTAAAACGATTTTTCCGTAATCTTAATGATCCGCAGAATAAAGTTATCATATTATTTGTACTATTTATACCACACAATACATTTTCGCAAACATTATTCAAAGTTAATTAATACATTGTAAAAAAAAAAAGTGCCATTATAAGAAGACAAATCATCCCGCATAAATCAAGCCACCATACATTTACGTCGATGCGAAAATAAAACCGTTTTTGCTCTTGGAAAGCGGCAATGGAAAAATTTTTTATAAAAATTATCGCTCAGTCCTAAAGGCCCAAAAAAGAACCAAAATAGGGGTTAGAGTCACTGATGTCTTTAGTGTAACCCTACTAGTACCAATGTTTGTCTATGGAGATTACATGACTGTGTGCTTGATTTTATGATCCTGTTTGCAATGGGTGTCCACATACTTTTGTGTACCTAAAAAAAATTTCATTGATATATGAACCAGGGTTATACTTATAGCACCTAAAGGTTTTTGTTTTTTTTCCCACAGCGAATTTTTAAGAATATTTATTTTATGTGGTTATATCTTTAAATACATTTACATCTTTATACACAGTTATAAGTGTGTTTACGCGCGGCATACTTAAGGAAGTTGAAGAACTGAGCTTGATGTATAATGTTGTTCTATTCTAAGGACAAGGGGGGGGGGATATCTTCGCGTATGCTACTATATATTCTTATGTTTACAAAAGAAAGTCCTTAAATTAGCTCTTTTTCGATAATTTATGACTTCCACATACGAAGCGGTAATGCTTTTATAAATAGCACAATCCTCAACGATCCGGCTGATAAAAATGAAATGTTTTTCTTATTGCATTATATTAAAAGAAACAAAAAAAAAAAAAAAAAGATGATGCTGGGGACAAGGAATGCAAACCATGCAACCGAGTGGCAAATTGTATGGAAATATGCCTTTCATCTTAATTATAGACTGGACAGCGAGAATGTCATATATTCGGTTATACATACAGACTAAGGAAACTTTCCCATGGTATTTTTTTTTTTATTCCTTCTTTTGGACTTAAGTTGAAAACTTGCCCATGTGATTTTGTCATGTCTACTTTCCTTAATAAGCAAAAATGTAGTATATGCCTAACTTAGCCCTAGCGAGAAATGTAACGGGTAGTACGTGAATGTCCTTGTATGGTTCATTCTCAAAGTCAACATTCCTTACAGCATAATCTGATATGTGATAACATTTTATACATAAATCGGAGTTCTGTATCCACTCCTCATGGTTAAGTAGGAAAAACAAAAAACAAGGACTCACCACCGTCCAATCAGCTACGGACGGTGTCACAGCGGCTTCCTTCACTGTCTGACAAGAGCTGGAGAGAGGAGAGCGTACGCACCCATGCGCGCACAGTTCCGACGACGCTGCAGATGATACTCCCGCCCCCACGGAACAGAAGAAGAAGAATTCACATTCTTCTCCTCTTCTGTTCCGTGACGGCGGCGGAGCTTTGCTTTGCTCTCTCCAGCTTTTGTCAGACAGTGCACCCAGTGTCACAGCGATAACAATGGCCCCCATGCCATTTACACGCCCCATTGACAGTTCCGGGGGTTATTTACATATATAATGGCACCGATATCTAAATAATGGGGGAAGATAGAATTTTTTTTTAAAGTGAGACAAGGTTTGTGCAGCTGGGCCTATTACATGGTGCACTCAGCTACACATGTATGGGCAGGTGAAAGGTTCTCTTTAACCCGTTGGCGCAGAATCACGTACGTGCACAGCATAGAATGCAGCCATTAGCGCATTCCGCCGCGCATGTACATGAAGGAGATCGTGCAGGCACAGAAGCTGAGCCCGCACGATCGCCGCGGGAGCCTGACTGTGACTGACAGCCAGGATCACGCTGCAACACCTAGGATTGGAGAAACCTCCAATCTCGGCTGTTTAACACCTTAAATGCCTCGGTCAGTAGCGACCGAAACATTAAGCTCCCTCTGACCCCGATCGGCAGCCCGCGAATGCAATCACCGACCGACGACGGTTTGCCATGGCAGCCGGGGGCCTGGCAAAGGCCCCCAGGCCTGCCCTGGCAGTATGCCTATTAGGCCGTACCAGAGGCATGGACTAATAGATTGCCTGTCAGTTTTACATTGACAGGCAATAATGCTTTGGTATACGAAGTATACGAAGCATTATATAAGAGATCAGAATGTCGCATGGTAAAGTCCTCTAGTGGGACTAATAAAAAAAAAATTAAAACAGTTAAATAAAGTTTATAAAAAAAAAAGAAAAGATTACAGTAAAAATGTTACTTACTTTAAATGTATTATATACCGATAAGATACCAACAGAAAGGACACAAATACAGAGTAATGTTCAATGTGAAGCAACGTTGCTGAACTATATGAAATCTACTGTATTAAGTCCTAGGTAGTAACCAAGATACACTTGGTGCATCGATCAACAATTGACACAAGATGAATCCAAGAAAATATGATCGACTAAAGCACATGAAATTTATAGAGAAAAATACAAAATTTTATTGACATGAAGACATGACACAATTAAAACTGGAACAGGGAATGAGTCACTCAATAAAAAGACATCAAATCGATCACGCACCGGATATGAATGATACGTAAGTATGTAAGTAATATACATGTTGTAGCAACAGCAAAAGAGAATTATGTAGATACTCATGCAGACCTGTATCTAATGGAGCCGAGGTAGGTTATGACAAAAGAAAGTCCAATAGGATCCAACAAATGTATATACTCTAGCCCACCTATGTGAAGGCGTGTGACAACAATTACATATGAATACATAAGTGCAGTAATTGTCTAGATGAACATGGAGGGCTAACAGGGGCCATGATATGGATGCTGAAGGATCAACATAAAAATGTCAAGTGTGCAATGTACATGGGCTCACAGAAGTTAGCAGAGGAAAGACAAGAGAAACTCAATGGCAGCTGTCTAACATGAAGGAGATGTGGAACATACCGGTGGATATGAAGGAAGCGTGAAAAAGATGTCTGGGTTCACACATTGACGTCCTAGATTTCGAATGTTACCGAGGACAACATCTTCATGGAGTTTGTATGCTCTCCTCGTGATCTCGTGGTTTTCTCAGAGTTTTCCTGTTTTCTCCCACAAACCAAAAACATACCGATAGAATAATTGCCTTCTTATGAAAAAGACACAGTGTGTCTGAGATAGGGAAATTAGATTGTGGGCCCCATTGGGAACAGGAACTGATGTGAATGGCCACAATCTTTGTATTTCTGTTATTCAAAAACACCATAAAAACATTTATATAGGTGGACATTTTGAAGAATGGTGGTGGTTTAGAAGGTTCAGCCTTGGGGTAACTCATGTAAACTTGTACTTGGCCTCGATAAAACTGGAGATGTTAAAGTTATTAATTGGACCTTTCATTAATCATGCATTTTATGGAGACGGTCGGATAATAAAATTATAAATGAGGAGAGACATCTATGGGTTGATCCACATGACCTCTGTATGAAGTAGAATCGGTGTCATTTGTCAATGAATACGAGTAGACAGGAGAGAATTATACAGGCCATGTTTGTGTTAATAGCTCACTTCCAAGTGATACATGGTCCTTGGCAAGGAATTGTTCAGGAGAAATGAACTTTAATGTGTTAGTGAAAGTTCAAATCAACCTCGTTGACCTTCATTTACACATGTGCCTCTGGCATTTTCCATGGACGGGAAACATGAAGCCTTTACCAATTGTACGAGGACAAGTCCTGCTCTAAACTTGGCCCTCAACCCTTCTACATTGACCTTTGTGTCCAACAAATTGCCTCTTTGTTCGAAGTGATGTCAGCTTCACAAGTACTTTCTTTCAAGTTCACTTCTGTACTCCTTGCCACTTGGAGGCTATATTTATATGCTCATGTAAGTATAGTTGGTGGTATGTGGTGTTTGGCTTATGTCAAACATAACTTGTTTTTTTTTTTTTTTGCCACAGGTGCAACGTCCAGAGACGCCAAAACTTTAAAGTCACAAGTTCCCTCCTTGGCCAAGTTTCAGCAGCTGGGCTCAGT
The DNA here is from genome assembly GCF_050947455.1 of Rhinoderma darwinii. NCBI lineage: Eukaryota > Metazoa > Chordata > Amphibia > Anura > Rhinodermatidae > Rhinoderma > Rhinoderma darwinii. Next base: position 393,268,456 of record NC_134690.1, read on the forward strand.
CTCCTGCCAGGAGGATCGGGTGATTCATGGGTCCTTGTGGCGGCAACTTATGGGCAGTATGCTAATAAAACCAAACAAGCATCTTATGAGGAACTTGGGAATAAGATTGAAATAGATTTGTTTATTGCCCGTTGTTCATGAAAGGAAAGTGGTCATCTGAGTTCACTGGCCTCTAGAAACGATTAATATTTCTCTGTTTATAACCCTTAAGTGCCCCCTTTCGCCTGCCTCCTTTTCACAGTCCAGGTTAAACAGTTGGATCACAGTCACTTGTATGGGGCACAGAAATCAATTTTACAATAATTAATTTTATATTCCCAGGACGGCAGGGTTAATAGCGGGTGATCCATGTGGAGGAGGAGGGAGCCGACCTCGGCACATGCGGCAGGACGGTTGGGAGGTATGATGACGCACTAACACTAGAGAAGCCCAACCCTTCCCAAGCTCGTTTGCACTAGCTTCAGTGCATCAGCCGGACACTGTTCAGTCAGTACTGCAGAATAAACTTTATTCTGCAGTACTGATTGAACTACTTCCCGCAATCAACTCGGCACCCATCAGTGATTGATCTGTCGATTGCTATCGAAGGGTTGCCAACCTCTGGTCTATATGATGCCTGATGACTCCACATGTTGTAAAGTTTTTACACCGAACATATCTATAGGGTCCAATTTACTCAAGAGATCACGAAAGAGTGTCCTTTTTGCATCCGTTGGGCAGGTATACATCGGTATACTTTCTAAAATTTGTATAGGATAGCGTATTCTGCTGCCCTTCCTATACAGAGGCATTCCCCAAAATAACATATACTGCATGGTATTTTATAATTTTTTTTATCAAAGGAGCCTATGGGTGACGTATGCCCCTGTATTCCAATAGGGTGGCATATGTCGGAGGCTTTCGTTGGAGGTATATATCGGGAAATAATTCCGAAGCATACATTTAACGGAAGCCTCCAACGTGATGTGAACTGAACCTAAGATGTTTTTGGCTGGGTTGGAATATGAGATGGGAAAATTAGAAGTGACTTAAACTTTAATTTGTCAACTATCGAAACATATGCATAGCTCTAAACACAATGAGTACAGTATATGGCAACACATACATCATTTGTAAAAATGTGTTCATTTTTATGGCCTACACATGAAAATTACTTCAGCCAATAAATATATACTTGAAAATAAAACTAAACATGTGTGCCTTTGAAACAAGTGCTTTAGAAGTTTATTTTTCTCCCGTTGGAATTCCACTTGCATGGCAAAAAGATTTGTAGCAGCTGTGTTTATCGCTCGTATAGTAGCAGGTTCGCGGTCTCCATGACGACGGCTTTATTCCACCGGAAACAATAATCCACTGTCATAAACACAAACAATGTGAAGTGGAATTTTGGAATCTTACCCCAACAATAAACCATTAACCTTTGTTTATGGGATTTTTCTAATATACATGTCAACAAAATGTTCATTACTAAGTCAAGTCAACCAGATGACGGAGAAGCAAATGTCCAACGTGACCTCATCCTTTTAGTAAATACTACAGTGAAATAAGAAATAGGAATGGAAATTGACTGACTATGATCATTTTGAACCATTTTTTCTTTATTTTATGCTAGGGTATCTGGAAAAACAATACACAATATTTTTTAATATCTCAAGGCTATATGACCAAAGACGGCCCTGGGAGACTTTCTTCTCAGTCACCGTAGAGTCTAATTTTCTAACAGACCCAACTGTTGTGGTCAATGACAATAATTTACGAAGTGCTCTAGAATGGAACAGGGCAGTGAAGCTCCATCTATGACACCAGAAGTATGGGAGATGACTGCCAGTCCTGGGCTAAGTTGGTAGGACACGTTCTTGAATTAGAGAATGGAACATCGATAAGTGTAAATATAATAAATGCATATGCTAGACTATAACATGGACTCCTCTGATCACTTATTGCCATGGAGTCCTTCAAAATGGATCTGGAAAACAAGGCAATCATTGAAGACACATCTTGGGTGCCATTTTTTACAGTTTCACCTAGTAATAGTTGCTAGATATAACAGTGTGATAAGTTTGGTAGATCTTATTGGCCCGATTTTAATCACAGTTGATTGTACCGCAACATCAAACTCTACTTGGGTTTAGAGTTCAGAATTCAAGGTAAGTATACTATGAACCTGAAATGTGTACCTAGAACAAACTTGGTTTTATTCTATGGGGTATCATATAAGGGCCATCCAAAAAATAAATATATTAAAGGATATTCCTTGCTCCATCCAATTCCAACTATATTCAGACTGACATTGTGTTGTCCGCACTCAACATGCAGGCTGGATCGAGATGACATTGTTGAGGGACCCGTCAAACCTCATGAGACTATATGGTGATGTTTTAGGAAAAACTTCACCTTCTACTACTACACTCAATATAGAATCTTTAGTATTACCGTATATATCGGCGTACAAGACGACTTTTTACACCCTTAAAAAAATGTCAAAAGTGTGGGGTCGTCTTATATGCCGGATATTGTCTACATTAGGGATGCACGTTGCAGCCGCACAGCTCAGTATAGTAACACATGAATGTATGGGAGCGCGGCTGCGGCTGTGTAATTCAGCCACAGCCCCGCTCCTGAGTCATGATAAGTTTGCGGGGTCAGGATGATGCGATGCGGCCAGCACTGCACTAATGAGCGGCGGCACTGGAGACAGAACATGGCGGGTGCGCTACAAAACACCCCCATGTTCTGTCTTCAGTGCCTGAACTGCCGCTCATTAGTGCAGCGCCGGCCGCATCACCTCATGCTGACCGCGCGCGCACTTCCTGTCAGGAGCGGGGCAATGGCTGTATTACACAGCCGCAGCCCCGCTCTATAACGGCGGAGATCAGAGAAACCGCTCATCTCCGCCGTTATTCCCCTGAATGCTGCGATCACAGCTGACTGCAGCATTCAGGAGAAAATGAGAAGGGGGGATGCCCCTGTATCGCGTCACAGGGAATTCCTGTGACGCGATCGAGGGCCATACCATATATGGGCAGACAGCCCAGGGTCTATTGACGGACCCCAGGGCTGTCTTACCATATTTCATGTTGTTAGGACATACCCAAGTATGTCCTAACAACTGCCTGTGTATTATCCGTCCACAGGTTAATGTACTGGCACATATCTGATATATATCAGTACATTAAAGTTTAAAAATAAAGTAAAAACAAAGTATTGTTAAATTTAAAAAAAAATACACATTCACCTTTTTTACAATAAACATTAAAATAAGTCTCAATACATAAAATACACACATTCAGTAATGGCGCGGACAACAATGTTTTTGCATCATTTATGATGTGTACGCTGTAAAAAAATGAAATAAACACGGCTTTCATTCACTTATTAATGTGAGGTGCGATGAATTTACCCTACATGTTCCTCACATTAATAGTAATTAACCCCCATGTACCTCGCACATTAACCCAATATGACTGAGAAACATGATGGGATTAATTACTATTAATGTGAGGCGCGTTCAAAATTCATCACACGTCGCGCCTCACATCAGAAAACGGAAGAATTTTTTTTTTATTACTGTTGGCAAAAGTATCGAAATTGGTATCGAAATCGCAATACTAAACGAAGTATCGGTATCGAAGTCCAAATTCTGGTATCGTGACATCCCTAGTCTACATATTGTCTACACACAGGTTGTGTGTTACCTTGTGAGCCTGCAGTCCGGTACACAGGCTCCCGGGATGCACGGAATCCGCCACGGATCTGAGGGAAGCCGGTATTAGCCGCCAGGGAACATCTCTGTAAGATCCTCTGGCCCGCCCTTTCCTCTCATTCCCTGCCTCTCAGATCTCGCGCGATGAAGCAGCCTATCTGCGCATGCGCGAGTTCAAAGAGACAGAGAGTCCTGGGTCCTGCCGCCGATGGCCATAGTGAAGCGCTCCTGCACGAAATGGTGAGTATATCTTAAATTCTATATTTTAAGGGTAAAAGTTGGGGGTCGTCTTATACGCCCAGTCGTCTTATACGCCGACATATACGGTATATCAAATGAAACTAAAAAGATATCAATATATAGTATATAGTCTTCAAAGTCAAATGACTTTTTGTACGTGAACTACACAAAGGCTAAACAGTTGTAATTTAATGGGTTTGGAGGTGTTTAAGGGTCCTCAGGAGTTCAGGACCTCCTGAAAACGAATTTTTGGTTCAACAAAATATTGGAGAAACTACTATGTAAAAAAAAGTTGTGCAAAAATCTATGATATGCTTTACAGAAGACGTCCGGAGAGGTAAATGCCAATAATCTCGCTTCTCCATCTCTAATGTTTCCACCCCAGTCCCTAGATACTTTTTGATGTATGTATATTAAGTAAAAAAGTTACACGCTTGCAAAATCTTTCTATTTGCAAAGCACTGATGGGAGATTTAGAATCAGTGGAGTCTTATAAAAATGCATGTGTATTGATGTGAACTTTGTAAGAAACTCCTCAGCTTTCCAAGAAAGTTTGCATAAGGTTTGCCTTGGCCGCGGTACATGAGCTCCACAACTCTGTCAAGTTGAGTGATAAACTTTTAGTTAATATGCAACATTCTCCCCAAACATGCAAAGACATTCCCAGTCCGCTGTCCAAAGCCATACTGTAAATGACTAGAAACTGGATTTTGCAGTACTGAGTACTTAACAAGGAGGGGTATTCAGAATACAGTAAATACACAAGAAAAACTGCTGCTTTCGTAAAGTGATTCTTCACTTTCGACGGTCCTTACTTGTGTGTCCCCATGCTGGGGCCCCCAGCGATCATCTGTAGTCTGTGGGAAAACCTCCCTGTTCAATTACCCTACAGTGCCACTACAGGGGAAATTAAGTACTACACAGTGCTTATTTATATCAATGGGTTGTCTGTATAATGCAGGAAAGGACAGGTCTTTCAGAGGGAGAAGCACATTTCGTATACTGCTCTCCACTCTATGCAAGAGAAAAGGATCCTGAACAGGGATAATATTCCAACATTACCAATTCTTCTCCATTCTTTTAGGTCTACTGAGTTCTCTGCTTCTCCTTGTTTCCTATGAGGCGTGACGACATTTCATAGTGAGATCTTCAATTTCCGCCAACCGCCATCATGTGATGTCTCGTCACTAAGTACAATATTGTAAACAAATAGTAGCGGGGAGGAACGCAAGAGACCAGTAGTATGTGGATAGAGCAGAATCAGTAAGTTAAGTATATTGAAAAGCCTCTTATTTTTATACTTTAAACAACTTTAAGACTCTTAAACTGACTAAAGAGTTTAATAGGCCACTAAACCATAAAGTACAAAGCTTATAATAGTAAAACTTAAAAAAAGAACTACCAAAGCCATTCACACACAAGTGTGTTATGTGTCTGGAGGTCCTCCTACCTGGAGATACAGTATGTGGCATAAATTAGTGGTCATGGGGATAGAATTTATTTTGGATTTACTGTTGGTGTCCTGCTGTCCCAGGCGGCTGGTGGAATGTCCCTGTGTCAACTGCATCTGCGTCCTCAGGACGCAGAAACAGTTAAATACACTGGCTGTGTGCGGCTCGGCACAGAGAGGCACGATGCAGTGACGTCATCGCGCCTGCCTATAGCACAGACCGGAGGAGCAGAGGGATCTCCTCCACTTGTTGTGGGAATGGGGTTAGGTTAGTATTACATTTTTTTATTAGGCCTTATGGGGGAATTATTTCAAATGTCATGTTTATTTTAATTAACATATGATATCTGTATTTGTTAATATTACTTAGAACTGCACAGAATTTGCGTTGCCCGCTCAAAAACGCAATGCACTCAATGACTAATTTTCTTAGATGTGATTAACACTGAGATGGTCCATCCACATCAAATGTTAATCCTTTCCTAAAGTTAAAGCCACTGTCTCTTCAGAAACTTTTTTCTCCATAGAATAAGGCTGTTAGCCACTAACGCGATTCCGGCGGTAGTCATGGCAAAGTGGGCCACCATTACTTTTACACTACCGCATATCTTTAGTGGCCATATTGGAAGAACTGTTAATATAAGGCCCCATGCACACGACTATGCCTGTAATCACAGTCCGTGATTACGGGAACAGCCGGCCGCGGACAGCGGTCCACATTTGAGGGCCGTGCTCCCATTATAAAGAATGGGAGCACGGTCCGTAAAATAAAAAAATAGGACATGTCTTATTTTTTACTGTAGGTTCCTACTGCACGGACACCTAAATATACGGGAAGGTGTCCGTCGGCCATAGAAATTAATGGTCCGTAATTACGGATCATAATTGCGGTCTGTAATTATGGCCGAAATCTACGGTTGTGTGCATGGTGCCTAATACTGTGCTGATGCCTTTAATAAACATTGGCACAATCTATAAATGGAGTGGGTGGTTAGAACTGGTGATGTCACTTACCAGTGTCTGGCTCCGCTTATTGTAGCCAGAAGTTAAGCTGTGGTGGAATTAAGAAGTGAGTATTTATGTTTTTAATTTTTTAGCCACCTACCAGTGATTAAAATATCCTACAGGGGCAATAATGACCATTTAATCAGGGGACTGAATAGTTAATTTTGACATTTGGCTTAGTTTGAAAAAACAATCCTTCTAGAACAGGTAGAGAGAACCACGACAACCATTAAAAACACTCCAATTCCCCACCCAACATGCAATTAAAATGCCCATGTTTGCCCTCATCATATTCCGAACTAGTGGTTCTCAAAGTCTAATATTCAAGTCATCTATCTCTGCGCTCACACCCCCACTGTTTTTCCTCTTTGCCAGTCCCATCACTGGCTTATGAATGACTACCTGTCTAAAATTGTTGATATGATGTGTTCTCTTGTAGAGGCTTATGAAACATGACTCAACAAATCCTCTTACTTACTGCTCCTTGGAAAGGTAACGACATTTAGATCCATGAAGAAGTCCCCATCCATTATGTCCGCTGCAGGAAATAATATTTGGCTTGGGTTTTGTTTGCTCTTGAGTTCCCATCATGAATCATGGGCAGTGATGAATATGTTCTCTTCGGGTATTAAGATGTGGTGAGTCGTATTTTCTAGTAATTGCTGAGCTGTTCGTAAGGCTGACCATTACATGAGGCCTGATTCATTCACCTCCCACTGAAGCTACTATATAGACTACTTACTTTATTAATCACTTGGTTTTTGGGTTTCCCTCTATTATGTTGTATTAGTGTATGGGCAAAATGAATAATAGCCAAGAGTTCAACCCAACGTTGAACTACAATTATATGAACATAATATGTAAGAGGTCATTTATATTTTAAGAAAAATCTACAGTATATACACCGACCAGCCATAACATTGAAGGGGTTTTCCCATCAGAGACATTTATGACATATCCACAGGATATGCCATAAATGTCAGATAGGTGCGGGTCCCACCTCTGGAACCCGCACCTATCTCTAGAACGGAGCCCCCTAAACCCCGTTTTACCTTTCCCAGTTCCCGCTGCCTCCCGAGCCACTTCCTGATTACATGGTCAGAAATGACGACCACGTAAGCTTTCCGAGCTACGCTGTTTTCGTAACTCCCATAGAAGTGAATGGCAGTTACGGAAACAGCATAGCTGATGAGCAAACCACTTTAAAACCGCTGACAGTTGAAGTGAATAACATGGATTATCTGGTTAAAATGGCGCCTGACAAGGGGTGAAATATATTAGGCGGCAAGTGAACAGTCAGTTCTTGAGGTTGATGTTTTAGAAGAAGTAAAAATAGTCAAGTGTAAGGATCCTTTTACACGGGCCAATTATCATGCAAACAAGCATTCACAGAACGCCCGTTCCCGATCATTGCCATGTGTAAACAGGGCAACGATAAGCCAATGAACGAGCAAAGGCTCATTCATCGGCTGATTGTATCGGTTATGCTGCCAGAAATATTATCGTTGTCGGCAGCACAGCTCCCTGTGTAAACAGAGAGATGTGCTGCCGACATGATGGTAATGTAGGAGGACGAGAGATCAGAGTAACGATCGCTCGTCTCCATTCATTACTGATCGTAGCTCCTTGTGGAACGAGCAAACGAGCGCTGATCAACGAGCTGTCTTGTTGATCAGCGCTCATTTACATGGCCAATGTCAGGCCATGTTAGAGGACCCTAAGGATCTGAGCGACTTTGACAAGAGTCAAATTGTGATGGCTAGACGACTGGGTCAGATCATCTCCAAAACGGCAGGTCTTGTGGGGTGTTCGATAGATAGATAGATAGATAGATAGATAGATAGATAGATAGATAGATAGATAGATAGATAGATAGATAGTAAATTTAAATATTAGGAAATAAATTGCGTAAATTTAAGCTATTCTGTAAAAGAAAAACTTAGAATTTCCTACAGAACTATGGACTGGTTATCCACCATTTTTTTTATTAATTTTTTTGTCCCAAGAAGAAGTTGCTTCTCTTTTCTTGCTATGAGCAGAACTTTTAATTTCCAAACCAAATTCCAGAGCTGGCAAAAAAAAAAATCCGGCAGATTGGTGGCAGCAGCCAGCCAGACACAACAGTCTCGATCCTGTAGCAACAAACACACCGCCAGCAGAGGATAATCTGGAGTATTTATGAAGAAAGCCGAGTCCAGAAGACAACTGAAGATAGTCCATCAGTCTTTCCGGCACGGTTCATATGTACTGAGGGACGAATGTCGGACTACAAGAAAACAAAATACAAGACTTGTGGGTTACAACACCAAATCTCACTCTGTTGCCCAGTAATAAGTTATAAATTTTTAGGTAAGTATTTTTAATACTGCAGTTAATGGGAATAATTCACTGTTTTTATGATATTTAACTTGAGCTCCCACAAAGTATTGAAGATTACAATTCACTGAAGTGACTAATGAGTAAAACGTTATAATTTTATTGAATAACTCGCTAAAAACAGGGGTACAATCACCACTGTGAAAAGAGCCCACCGTGCTTGTTAAAAAATTATTAAATATACTGCAATTTCTGGTTCAATTGCGAACCCTCCTATAAATGAGTATATTGGAATGTGTGGGATCAAACAGCGTTTAACCATTGGTGTATCAGCGAATGGGACCCTACACCGCACCAGAGCCTGCAGTTTCCGCTCCTATGTACCCTAGTGCTGGGGTTACCCAACGATACCGCTGTCACCTACGCTAAAATCCCTCTCTCATCTGACCCTACGCGTTTCTATATATAACATTTCATCAGGGGTCTGTGTTTATGTCGACCAGCTACTATGCCAGTGATATAGTTTGTAACAGATATTCTGTTACATACACGGAAGCGTGCTCGCATTGATTTCAGTGGCCTATATTGCCTATAGCGCCGCTGATATCAATGCGAGCACGCTTCCGTGTATGTAACAGAATATCTGTTACAAAACTATATCACTGGCACAGTAGCCGGTCAACATAAACACAGACCCCTGATGAAATGTTATATATAGAAACGCGTAGGGTCAGATGAGAGAGGGATTTTAGCGTAGGTGACGGTATCGTTGGGTAACCCCAGCACTAGGGTACATAGGAGCGTAAACTGCAGGCTCTGGTGCGGTGTAGGGTCCCATTCGCTGATACACCAATGGTTAAACGCTGTTTGATCCCACACATTCCAATATACTCATTTATAGGAGGGTTCGCAAATGAACCAGAAATTGCAGTATATTTAATAATTTTTTAACAAGCAAGGTGGCCTCTTTTCACAGTGGTGATTCTATCCCTGAAGTTAATGGGAATAATTTTTTCCTCCCTTCTTTAGATTTCTTTTTTTTGTACCAAAATATGGCAGTGTGCATGAGACCGTAAAGCAAAACTCGGGGTAAATTTTCATAATTAGTTAATAATTAGTAATCTGTCTAGTAAGCTGTTTACTTCTATCAATAATTTCTAGGTTTCATTTTTCATTCACTGAGAGCAAAGATGTCTCTTTAAAAGCCGACGATCAGGAAAAGCAGTCAGAGTCCTACGTTCCAGCTGACAATCTCATGAATAGGGTCAGTGTAAAGGCTATTTCCACCTTTACAACCATTTTTAGAGTACCAAAACATTTAAATAAAAAAATGAAGCAGCTTATTAAATAGTTTTAATTAAAAATATTTTACCATTGTGAGTCTAAAGCTCCAAAGCAGACCTATGTGTTTCCATGGATACAGACTACAAACAAACCCTGTGTGTAGTCTGATCCGGCAATCATGTGATACTCCGCCCCCTCTGCCTCTTCTATTGTTTGTAGTGACCAAGAAGAGGTAGCAGAAGGATAATGCATTGTTCTGTACATTTGTGTGTATGATATTCTGGAATGTAAAGCATTTACTCCATCCTATAGAGCTGTACATATGGCCTGTACTAATAAGAATCACTATGTAAAAAGAAAACTTCATAGAATTCCAATAGGAAAAAGAAAACACAGACAGATTTTTGGAACCATGTGGAGTATTGAAATTAGTCCAAGACATACTGTGCATTTTTCTAAAAGTTATTTGGATCCAGACCTAAATAACAAGGATGCCTACTTCTGGGAACCAAGAAAAAGAGCAAGCGAATCTGGGAAACGCATGCCGCCAGTAACTTTATATAGAACAATGCACGGCTGGTAAATAATGCTGATTACAGCTGTGCATGAGCAAGGATCAAAGAATGCAAAATCAAACATTGCAGGTCAACCTAGGAAACATGAGAAGCTTTATCACAGTGTAATGTGGAGAGGCAGAAAAGATGATCAAATGCTGGTATTATACGAGAAAGTGGTCTGCCAACACTAGAGAGATACTAGGATAGAGATAGATAGATAGATAGATAGATAGATAGATAGATAGATAGATAGATAGATAGATAGATAGATAGATAGATAGATAGATAGATAGATATGAGATAGATAGATAGATAGATAGATAGATAGATAGATAGATAGATAGATAGATAGATAGATAGATAGATAGATAGATAGATATGAGAAGATAGATAGATAGATAGATAGATAGATAGATAGATATGAGAAGATAGATAGATAGATAGATAGATAGATAGATAGATAGATAGATAGATAGATAGATAGATAGATAGATAGATAGATAGATAGATAGATAGATAGATAGATAGATAGATATGAGAAGATAGATAGAGATAGATAGATAGATAGATAGATAGATAGATAGATAGATAGATAGATAGATAGATAGATAGATAGATAGATAGATAGATAGATAGATGATAGATGGTTGGATAGATAGATAGATAGATAGATAGATAGATAGATAGATAGATAGATAGATAGATAGATAGATAGATAGATAGATAGATGATAGATATGAGATAGATAGATAGATAGATAGATAGATAGATAGATAGATAGATAGATAGATAGATATGAGATAGATAGATAGATAGATAGATAGATAGATAGATAGATAGATAGATAGATAGATAGATAGATGATAGATGGTTGGATAGATAGATAGATAGATAGATAGATAGATAGATAGATAGATAGATAGATAGATAGATAGATAGATAGATAGATAGATAGATAGATAGATAGATTGATATGAGATAGATAGATAGATAGATAGATAGATAGATAGATAGATAGATAGATAGATAGATAGATAGATAGATAGATATGAGATAGATAGATAGATAGATAGATAGATGATAGATATGAGATAGATAGATAGATAGATAGATAGATAGATAGATAGATAGATAGATAGATAGATAGATAGATAGATAGATAGATAGATAGATAGATGATAGATGGTTGGATAGATAGATAGATAGATAGATAGATAGATAGATAGATAGATAGATAGATAGATAGATAGATAGATAGATAGATAGATAGATAGATAGATAGATAGATGATAGATATGAGATAGATAGATAGATAGATAGATAGATAGATAGATAGATAGATAGATAGATGATAGATATGAGATAGATAGATAGATAGATAGATAGATAGATAGATAGATAGATAGATAGATAGATAGATAGATAGATAGATAGATATGAGATAGATAGATAGATAGATAGATAGATAGATAGATAGATAGATAGATAGATAGATAGATAGATAGATAGATAGATAGATAGATAGATAGATAGATATTAGATAAATCTATATGGAGATAGAATTATTTTTTATTAAATAATAGGTTATTTTTGTATAATCTTTGTCATATACTGTATCATCAATAAGGTCTAACAGGTTATTTGCGATCCATCCCATCCAGCAGATTTGGAGCCCTTCAATAATCAGTACTTACAACTTATGTCATGCCATGAAATGGGATTTGGGGTTTAGACTTTTTGCAACACAAATTTGACTTGAAAAGACACAAACTATTTTATTAGGAACCATCTTGATATATCTTGTCCAGGAAACTCAAGACAATAATACCGTTTCTTAGGCTCTGTTCACACTTACTTAAATGGGGTTCATCTTAGTTTCCAATAATCTTGATGGCCAGAATAGTGCCGTCTGCAGTGCTTTTTTTGCTGTAAAACATACCGGAATCCCGACCGACCCCATTAAAGTGACTAGATACGCCGATTTCCTTCAAAAACAGACCTTGACATAGCTGTGATGGATCCTTTATAAGTGGAAGCCATGACTCTAGTGTAAACAGGTTCAAGGTTTCCAGAGCAATGCCATGTAGGCCATCAATAATGTGCTGCAATACCTGTGCCTTTAAATTAAACAATGCCAACACCGCGCCCATCTAATTTTTATCATAATAACAATGCTGTGACTTTCGTAAAGTAATAATACTGCGTGAGAGCTCAGATAAAAATGCCAAGCATTCCGTCATTCACTTTAGTTCTTTTATTACCTGCCATGCAATTATCGGCAAGCTCCAAGCCCCATGTAGATGAAGAGGGAACTGCAGGGCGGCATTTTCGGAATGATACAGATCGGGCCAGCTGGCAGCGCTGTAAGTGTTTCAGGTTACTCTGCACATTTATGACCTATGTATTCCCAAAAAATAATAATTAGATTAGGCTATTTGATATTTGAGGAATGTAATGGCTGATTGCCATACATATCTTAGGAACACATCTTTACGGTTAATTAGTTTGTTCTAAATTTCACTGCAAGGTTCAGAAAAGAACAAAAAGACAAATAATCCTTAGTCCGTGGTGTTAAGTTCCTGCAGGTTGCTCTAATACTAGAATTATTCTAACTATTCTAGAGATTTGATTGGCTGCAGGCTAGAACGATGTTCTATCCCCTGACTGACTACAGGTTGTTGTTGTGTAGTCAGACTCTGGTCATGGCCTAGTAAAAACTCAAATCCTCTGGTTTGTTCCGTGTTGCTCAACTATGAATATTTGGAAGACCTAAACGGTAACGGGTAAGTAAATCCCTAAATATATTCCTAAGCTTTTGGTAAAGTCATACATGTAGGTGTATATGAATCTAGTCATTGGTGACACCACTGCTTTAGCCGTATGACTCTTTTAAGGCTACATTCAGACAGAGGCTACATTCAGACGTGCGTCGGCAACCTCGGAGGTGAAAAACTGAAGTTTTTCACGTCCGAGGTGCACCCGTGCAGGACGCATTGTCACAGATCCCCCATAGACTAGAGTCTATGCAGGGATGCGTGACACGCAGTAAAATAGTTTAGGACAAAAAGCACACAAGGGTATGTATATGGCAAAAAAAAGTCTATAGACACTGAAAATATAACAAAGCATATAAATTTATTGCAAACAAATTCTCCACATAGACATAGTAAAATCACTTAAAAAAAGCAAGTAGCTGCTATAACTGGTTTTTCTGGGGAATGCCGCCCTGATAAGCGGCTCAACACAAACAACCCCAGCAAAGAACCTACCTAAATACTACTCAGGTAACGAATGCAGTGGTAAGGACACGGATAAAGGGAATATTGCATCAAACCGTTTGAGTGAACATGTCCTAAAACATCATGGAGTGTCCAATGGGAGGAGAAAAAAGGTATAAAACGCCCCACGCGTATCGCCACAACGTGCCTTCCTCAGGGGTACTGCTGTAGTGAGGTGCAGAGTATTAGATAGACAATATTTTCATGTTAATTACAAAAAGATGTGTGCAACGTAGCGCTCACTTACCTCTCACTGCTTCCCAAAATTAGCGCCGGTCAGGTGTTAATAGAGCGCAGCGCGCATGCGCCGTAAACCAGCGCCATGCCGCATGTTGCGGGACTCCGCACATGCCCAGTGCAGCACGGATACACCCCCTCACCCCTACACAGTGCACATGTGCCAGGGCCGACACCATGTGTCTATGGCGGGGCTCCCTGCGCATGCCCAATGCGACAGTCGAGGGCAGGACCAAGCGCCACACTCCCCATACACAGTGCGCATGTGCCGGGGCCGACACCGCAAGCACACGGTGCGGCTCCCCACGCATGCCCAGTGCGACTGGTGTAAAACGAACCGAGTCCAGAGGCGGAAAAGTCACGGGACCACGAGAAAAAAAAATGTGCATAGTGGTGTATGCAATGACCACCATATGTGCCCTACATATAGATAAGAATAATTGGTCCATTAGGAGTGTGTGATAGGATATGGAGTGACATATATTATATTAAAAATAAATATCTATAACCATTAATTTTGTATGTAAATGTGAAATATGTGAAAAGTTATCAGAAAAACCCTTCGGTTAGTGGTGCATAAAAGACGTGACGAACCAAACCATGAATTTCACAAAAAGCGCATTCCCTTGCATACTCTCTATACATACCATACATACATACATACATACATGCATACATACATACATACATACATGCATACATACATGCATACACACATACATGCATACAGTGAAGGAAATAAGTATTTGATCCCTTGCTGATTTTGTAAGTTTGCCCACTGTCAAAGACATGAACAGTCTAGAATTTTTAGTCTAGGTTAATTTTACCAGTGAGAGATAGATTATATAAAAAAATAAAAAAAATAAATCACATAGTCAAAATTATATATATTTATTTGCATTGTGCACAGAGAAATAAGTATTTGATCCTTTTGGCAAACAAGACTTAATACTTGGTGGCAAAACCCTTGTTGGCAAGCACAGCAGTCAGACGTTTTTTGTAGTTGATGATGAGGTTTGCACACATGTTAGATGGAATTTTGGCCCACTCCTCTTTGCAGATCATCTGTAAATCATTAAGATTTCGAGGCTGTCGCTTGGCAACTCGGATCTTCAGCTCCCTCCATAAGTTTTCGATGGGATTAAGGTCTGGAGACTGGCTAGGCCACTCCAAGACCTTAATGTGCTTCTTTTTGAGCCACTCCTTTGTTGCCTTGGCTGTATGTTTCGGGTCATTGTCGTGCTGGAAGACCCAGCCACGAGCCATTTTTAATGTCCTGGTGGAGGGAAGGAGGTTGTCACTCAGGATTTTACGGTACATGGCTCCATCCATTCTCCCATTGATGCGGTGAAGTAGTCCTGTGCCCTTAGATTTTGCATGGAGCCCCAGATCGATTGACAGTCATTTTGTATGTCTTCCATTTTCTTACTATTGCACCAACAGTTGTCTCCTTCTCACCCAGCGTCTTACTTATGGTTTTGTAGCCCATTCCAGCCTTGTGCAGGTCTATGATCTTGTCCCTGACATCCTTAGAAAGCTCTTTGGTCTTGCCCATGTTGTAGAGGTTAGAGTCAGACTGATTCATTGAGTCTGTGGACAGGAGTCTTTTATACAGGTGACCATGTAAGACAGCTGTCTTTAATGCAGGCACCAAGTTGATTTGGAGCGTGTAACTGGTCTGGAGGAGGCTGAACTCTTAATGGTTGGTAGGGGATCAAATACTTATTTCTCTGTTCACAATGCAAATAAATAGATATCATTTTGACAATGTGATTTTCTTTTTTTTTTTTTTATATAATCTATCTCTCACTGGTAAAATTAACCTAGCCTAAAAATTCTAGACTGTTCATGACTTTGACAGTGGGCAAACTTACAAAATCAGCAAGGGATCAAATACTTATTTCCTTCACTGTACATACATACAATAAAATAAATATCATAGAAATATGAAATTGCTTAAAATCATAAATTGTTATTGAATAAACAATACAAAGTGGTTAAGATGTGCAAATATTGTTAATTAAACAAACTATTTTTACGTGGGCGCATGTAAACCATAACCCGCACTGGACCGAAACGACCCGCATTTTGGTACGCAGTAAAATAGGACATTATTTCTTCATGGACCCTTCACACGCTCCGTTGAAACAACGTTCATGTAAACGGCCCCATTGAAATACATGAGTCCATGTGACAGCCGTTTTTTTACGGACGTCAAGACGGACGTGATACACGCTCGTCTGAATGAGCCCTAAGAGTCTCAGTGGTGATGCCTACACCCTCTTCATCTTGTACAGCTTTGCTACAGAGAGCTTGGGTATTTCTTAAAGCCCCAATAGGTCGTTTTGTAGCCCAGTCACAATGCATTCATATAAAAAGACTCCAGCTATAATGTCAAATAGCAACTGGTTCAAATGTCTTAATAAATAGAAACATTAGATACAGTAGATGAGAGTTAGAGGAATAAATAGATATACGACCAAAAAGGACACAGCCCCACAGACGCCTCATCACAGTCAGGGGCGTAACTAGGAAAGACTGGGCCCCATAGCAAACTTTTGACTGGGGCCCCCCCTCTCCTGGGTGTCACACAACCCCCCCCCTTGTAGATAGTGCCTTTTTTACAGCCCCCCCTGTAGGGAACGCCATACAGCCCCCCCCTGTAGGGAACGCCATACAGCCCCCCCTGTAGGGAATGCCATACAGCCCCTCCTGTAGGGAACGCCATACAGCCCCCCCTGTAGGGAACGCCATACAGCCCCCCCTGTAGGGAACGCCATACAGCCCCCCCTTGTAGGGAACGCCATACAGCGCCCCCCCGGCAGGGAACGCCATACTTCGCCCCCCTGCAGGGAACGCCATACAGCCCCCCTGCAGGGAACGCCATACAGCCCCCCTGCAGGGAACGCCATACAGCCCCCCCTGCAGGGAACGCCATACAGCGCCCCCCTCCTGCAGGGAACGCCATACAGCACCCCCCTCCTGCAGGGAACGCCATACAGCGCCACCCTCCTGCAGGGAACGCCATACAGCGCCCCCCCCTGTAAGGAACGTCATACAGCGCCCCCCCCTGTAGGGAACGCCATACAGCGCCCCCCCTGTAGGGAACGCCATACAGCGCCCCCCACCTGTAGGGAACGCCATACAGCGCCCCCCCCTGTAGGGAACGCCATGCAGCGCCCCCCCTGTAGGGAACGCCATACAGCGCCCCCCCCTGTAGGGAACGCCATACAGCCCCCCCCCCCCCAAAAAAATGCGACCTATAGTGTGTCCTACAAATAACATGCATCCCCTATCCACAGGATAGGGGATACATGTGTGATCGCTGGCATTGATAGGGAGAACGGGGGACTGAAAGTCCCCCTGAAGTTCTCCATCACTAACCTCTGACTTCCGGCGTCTGTGTCGGCAGCTCAATAAAAATGAAAGGAGCGCTGGTCACACATGCGCACAAGCGCAACCGGCGCTCCATTCATTTCTACGGAGCTACCGACACAGACCCCGGAAGTCCGAGGTTTGTGATGGAGAACTTCAGGGGACTTTCAGTCCCCCGTTCTCCCTATCGCTGCCAGTGATCACACATGTATCCCCTGTCCTGTGGAGATCCTGTGGATAGGGGATACATGTCTTTTGTTTAATGGCAGAGCGGTGAGATACCTCCCTGCTCTGCCGTAGTGTTCAGTGGCGTCCCGCTGTAGCAGCCATAGCGGCTGCTAGCAGAGCCTGCGTCCATGGTGGGGGCCCGTGCCGGCGGGCGACACGGGCCCCCTCATGCCGCGGGCCCTGTAGCAGTCGCTACCGCTGCTACGGCGGTAGTTACGCCACTGATCACAGTGTAAAACAAGTTGCAGTTTTTTTAATTAAACAGATACATCGATGAACAGGTACATGCAATATACAGTGCAACGTTTCGGCAGATGCTTGATGAAGGCAGCTGCATCTGCCACAACATTGCACTGTATGCACTTCATGGATGTACCTGTTTAACTAAAAAAACAGCAACTTGTTTTACACTGTGATGAGGCGTCTGTGGTGCTGTGTCCTTTGTGGTCGTATATGGATGTTGGATTGGCTAATCCATTTATTACTTGCACATCAGAGCTCACCTGTATGATGGTACTTTGGATTTATTGAATAAATAGATAGATGGATAGATAGATAGATAGATAGATAGATAGATAGATAGACAGACAGACAGACAGACAGACAGACAGATAGATAGATAGATAGATAGATAGATAGATAGATAGATAGATAGATAGATAGATAGATAGATAGATAGATAGATATGAGATAGATAGATAGATAGATAGATAGATAGATAGATAGATAGATAGATAGATAGATAGATAGATAGATAGACAGACAGACAGACAGACAGATAGATAGATAGATAGATAGATAGATAGATAGATAGATAGATAGATAGATAGATATGAGATAGATAGATAGATAGATAGATAGATAGATAGATAGATAGATAGATAGATAGATAGATAGATAGATAGATAGATAGATAGATAGATAGATAGATAGATAGATATGAGATTGATGATAGATAAAGTGATGAGATCTACTAAGCGTGATATAAAGATCGCCTTAGTTGTGATTAATTTTGGGTGTAATTGTAAAACCCCCTATGTGAGACAACGTCCTTATGTAAGAATAATCTCTACCTATGAAGTGCTCCTTGTACCTCTGTGTCTAGTGCTCCTCATATGTTAGTCATTAATTCTGCTTTTAAAATATTTGTTGACAACAAAGGAAAGTGACGGAAACCAATTTTCATCTATTAACTCGCTGGATCAATGGTATCACTATTGTCAACAGTCGAATGTTTGTGGTAATTTCACAGGCCGGACTATTTTTCATGTCAAAATCCATTTAAATGAAACTGAAACCCTGAATATATTATGGGGTTCTAGGAAGGAAGAGCCCGCGAGGGGTAATTTGCAATCAGAACAAATCCTTCTGAATCATTAGGAAGATTATTTTATACATCATTCATGACCCACTTACTCTTAAGATGGTCACCGTGTTCTTCACATGAGCGAAGAGCTAAAATATGGGAGGAGATGTATGAAGTTTTTGGAAAGAGCTTTGTTTTTTCTCAGTAATAACCTCTCTATAAGGCTATGTTCACACGGAGTATTTTGGGGGAGGAATATCTGCCTCAAAATTCCGTTTGGAACTTTGAGGCAGATTTTCCTCTCCATGCACGCCAATTTTCGCGGCGATTATCGCGCCGTTTTTCGCCCGCGGCCATTGAGCGCCGCGGGCATAAAACAGCGAGAAATACGCTTTCTCCTGCCTCCCATTGAAGTCAATGGGAGGTCAGAGGCGGAAGCGCCCGAAGATAGGGCATGTCGCTTCTTTTTCCCGCGAGGCAGTTTTACTGCTCGCAGGAAAAAGACGCCGACGCCTCCCATTGAAATCAATGGGAGGCCTTCTCGGGCCGTTTTTGCAAACTCTGCAAAATACCCCGTGTGAACATAGCCTTAAGGAAGATTTGTTGACCTGTACAGTACTGCTCACGGCTTATACATACAAAACTGCCAGATGATGATATTGTCATAAACAATGATATGAAAAGTAGAGATGAGCGAACCGATTCGGCACAAATCGAATTCGGTCCAAATTTTCCAAAAGTTTCAGAATCACCGAAACCCAAAACTGTTGGGGTTCATGACACACAAATCGTCAAAATGATGGCTGCCGGTGAGTACCAGCCACCATTTTGTAGATTAAAGAAAGAAAAAAAAAGGGTGAGAAGAGGAGATTAAAAGTGACCGATGTGATTGGCTGCAGCAGTCACATGGGACAGCTACGCCATGAGGACGTTTTTTCCCATGTGACCATTGCAGCCTGTGATTAACTGCAGCGATCACATGAGACTAGAGGTCATCTACGTCACCTTCCAGCAGAGACGCGTCGCTACAGAAGACCTGGGAAGGTGGTGAGTATGCTGTTTTTTTGTTTCTTTTGTGGAATTGCACGTGCCCCGATTGTCTTATCTGACTCTCTAAGTCTGGTAGGGCTATCGGGGGATTTATTCGGACCAAAATTAATTTCATTCGACACAATCGGCCACAAAACAAATTTCGGGAAATTCACTCAACACTAGTGAAAAGTTTCTAAATTTCTAAACTTTGAAAATTAGCTTTGTCCGTGTTTTGCCGACAAGTTTATTTTCCTATTATAGTGAGGTATTAGGCCTCTCATCTCTATCTACAGAAAACCCAATATAGTATGATGATGTTGTGGTATGGGTTGTGTGGGACCATACTGTCCTTGTCCTTCTTTTTACAGAAAATAGTTCTTTATGATCTTGAGTGTGCTTGGAGGACCTTGTCCAGATGAAGAATTAAGTTGGGACAGATCAGATGATTCCCTGAGGGTATTGCATGATGAAGATTCTTGTACTTCTCAGTGCTACTCAACTTTTTTATCTCAAGTGGCAAATCGCCCAATGGTTTTACTGTGATGTAGCAGCATAGTGTACTGGTTTGACCATCATGGTAACATGACGCTCCTTCTCTCTGCTTTCCCATCCCCTGACCTCTTAAAGGGGTTGTCCAGGATTTGAGAAACATGGCTGTTTTTTTCTCCTGAAAACAGCTCCACACCTATCCATGGACTATGTCTGGTATTGCAGCACAGCTGCATTGAAATGAAGGGGGTTGAGCTGCAATACCAGACAAAACCCCTCAGACAGGTGAGGTGATGTTTTTGTAAAAAAGAAGCCATGTTTTTCAAATCCTGGACAATGGCATTAACATTTATCTCACTACGACAAGGTCATTACAACCTCTTTTTAAACCCTGCCTGGTCCTTCCTTCCCTTCTTGAGTGCTTTTGGTCTTCTTCCAACCTCTAGCGAGTCATCCATTGTATATTTTGCCAGGTAACTTGACTCCTAGTTACAATCCTGGGTCCTGATTTTGTTTTTGGCTCATCTTTCTTTGTCTTATCGCTCTCCTGACTATTTCTGCGACTATGCCTTGTAGCACTGGTGGCCGCCGTTCGCCGCTGTCCAACTTCCTCTAGCATCCGCCAGCATCTGTTACCTTCTTGCCGGTGTCCTGCTTCTCCCCCCCCCCCGGGACACTGGCATCTGTGCCTCACTCCCGTAGGGAGCGCGCGCACTCGCCTGGGTTACCTCCTAAAGGGCCAGCGCGCACCATTATATTCTGCCCCACCCAATCCCTGCCCTACTTATGTCTGTCCTGCACTCCTTTCTGTGCCTCAGCATTGTTGTTGCCTTCCCATGTTCGTTTAAGCAAATGGTCCATTAGTTGGATCCTGTTCCCAGTGTTCCCGTATCCTGTTTCCTGTATCCTGTAACTGTGTTTGTTCCTGAGCGAAGTCTAGTGTTGGACTCGAGTTTATCCTATCTGCCTCACCAAGCGTCATCTACCATGCCAAGTGTCGTCTGCCATGCCAAGAGTCATCTGCCACGCCAAGTGTCATCTGCCACGCCAATTGTCATCTGTGCCACGTATCATCTGTGCGAAAGCGTCTGCTACGTCTCGTGTCTGTCAGAACTCTCATACAGTTACTCTTGTGCTAAAGACTTTTTATTGACTGTTGTTTGGCCAGCTGCTACTGCGCTATGGCGGAGCGGCCTAGTGGGTCCACATACCCCAGAATCGTGACATGCCTCATGCTACTGCTTCAAAATCCCAGCCAATCCTGCTGTCCATCCACTTTTCACATTCACATTGTAGCAGTCACTTATTGGAATCTATTCGGAGGACCGTAATCTAAGGATGTCCTCCAGTGAAGTCCAAACACCCACGTGGTCATGAATAAAGACCATGAAATCCTTTAAATTCTGCATCTTAGTTTAGCAAGCAGATCACTTACAGATATTCCTGTCATTGTCTATAGTTTGTGACATTCAGCATTAAGATTTATTTTAATTCTGACCAGATTTCCAACCCAATTTGCAAAAATGTAACCCCAAACCTGCAGGTATTCGATGATTTACTGTAAAAAGTTACAGTTCTCCAACTCTTCTACAAACAGCCTACTATTTCGCCCAATAAATTTTAATTTTGACTCAGTCATGAGCCCTTGCTTGAGCTGCTAATGTTTTTCTGGTCCTCAATCATGCCAGTTTCATTGTGCTTGGGTAGTTAACCTCTGCCTTCTGAAAAAAGAAACAAAAAAACCTCTGCTTTGGAGAGATTCGCCTTAGGCTGGGTTCACACGACCTATTTTCAGGCGTAAACGAGGCGTATTATGCCTCGATTTACGCCTGAAAATAGGGCTACAATACGTCGGCAAACATCTGCCCATTCATTTGAATGGGTTTGCCGACGTACTGTGCAGACAACCTGTCATTTACGCGTCATCGTTTGACAGCTGTCAAAAGACTACGCGTAAATTGACTGCCTCGGCAAAGAAGTGCAGGGCACTTCTTTGCCACGTAATTGGAGCCGTTCTTCATTGAACTCAATGAAGAGCAGCTCAAGATATACGAGCGTCACAGACGCCTTGTATATTACGAGGAGGAGCATTTACAGCTGAAACAACGAAGCTGTTTTCTTCTGAAAACAGGCTGTCATTTCAGCCGTAAATGACAGCTAGCGTGTGAACATACCCTTAGACTGAATTACCACCAAGAGATCTGCCTTAGACTAAATGACCACCTTCTGTTTTTTAAAACCAACTTTAAAAAAAAATTATATTATTGCAAATACTAGATCTAGAATTCTCTAGGGATATGCTATAGTTTATGTTAATCCAGGAGCGTAGCTAGGATGGGCTACCGGGGCACCAGGAGTTATGTGTCAATTGAGATGCCAACAAGTTAGTTACTTTGCCAGGGTACATGGGGGCAGCAAATTGAACCTTTGCCCCGGGTGGAGGAATGCCTAGCTACGGCTCTGTTTTGATCTATAGGGTACAAATATATTGTATTTACATTTTTACTCAAGAATAAGAAATATCCAATGTCAAAAAGTTTATTTGGATGTCATTTTAAGCACTCATGAAGCAGAAATGGACTCTCAAATTGAATATGGTCCCCCAGGGAGTGAAAAAATTCCCTAATGAAAATTGTCCTCCACTCTCTGAGTAATAGGCAGTTGTTACATCGTAGACCAGGTCACTCCAATACTAAAGCAAACGCTTGTGCAATACAACAATCTGTTTTTTATGAACGCAGTATTTTGACAGTAGGTCACTGTAAGCGGAAATGTTAAATACACTTCCATGCACTTATTAGAACAATGATTTAAATTGAAGCAATAAAGGTCCAAGCAATTGGATAATTTCTAACAGACGTGCTGTGGTATCTCAGAAATGTCAGCACCCTAAGGAGATTTCTTTGTGCAGACAGTAGATCTGGGAGGTAAAAACATGGATGGAACTGGTTTTAATGAACGTAATTATTTTAATTCCTAACATATCATTGACATGGCTGTAAAAAAGATCATTATTATTATTGTATTACTATTATTATTATCATCATTATTATTATATTATTATTATTATCATTATTATCATCATTATTATTATATTATTAATATTATTATTATTATTATCATCATTATTATTATATTATTATATTATTATTATTATTATTATTATTATTATTATTATTATCATCATTATTATTATATTATTATTATTATCATTATTATCATCATTATTCTTATATTATTAATATTATTATTATTATTATTATTATTATTATTATTATTATTATATTATTATTATATTATTATTATTATCATTATTATCATCATTATTATTATATTATTAATATTATTATTATTATTATTATTATTATTATTATTATTATTTAGTCATTTTCGACTATGGCCACCAAGTAATATTTCTGTTGTTTGGGTCTTTAGGATTCTCAAGTATATGATTAAACAGTCAGGAATAAAAAGCGACATGGGGTGGAAACAATTAATCTAGGTTCTCAACCTGGGGTTACACACCATGGGGGCTCTTAATAAATCTGTCACATTTTCCTGCTGGCTGTGCGCCATCCATGCCCCCCGCCCCACCCTATCGGACATAAAATAAAAAGTCTCCTCCTCTGATCTCCTGGTCCTCTCAGGCTCCCTCAGCGTTCAGAGGCTCATACAAGGTCCTGATGACGAGCAGCATCAGGGCCGTATATGCGACATATCACTCAACTTCATTAATGCTGTATCACATATAACATCCTGACGCTGCCTAGTGTTAGAATCTCGTATGAACTGCCACACGTTGAAGGAGCCTGAGGGGATTTGGAGGGAAGACGAGGTGTGGTGAGACGAGCATAATTTATTTTTTCATTTATTTAATTTTCCGAAAGGGGGAAGGTGAGGGAGTAGTTTGATTAGGGGGGCAAGGTACGGGGCCTGGAACGGGCCTCTACCTTGCTATACCCCACATAGTGAAAGCCACTATAATTTATGCCAGTTTTCTGGTATAAGTTATAATAAAATTATCAGGCCCCTATGGCTCTGCCCCCTTTTGTGAAGTCACACCCCTTCTCGTGTAAGTGGAGACGGTGGTGTTAAAGGCTCAAACTTTTTTGGGCCCTTTTGAAACTTCTCTACGGCAAAAAACTGATGTAGAAAGGTTGTTAAATTCCTTCCATGACTCTAGGAGGTACTCACAGTGTCCTAATGCTGTGTCATTATTAGCTGATCATAGCATTGGAGGTACATTGATTGAATTGATTGAAGTAGCGGGTATTTGGCTTAGGAACTTCGAGACACACTTTTGTGGTCTTGGTCAAAGACAATAATTCATGTAGTGGCCTGGGAGAGGAACAGGGCAGGAAGACTCCACCCATGAAGATAGATGCAGTTATGGCCAGTTTCACATGGGCGTAAAACGGGTGTCTGATGATCCGAACTAAGAGCATCATAGATCTTCATGATGTTGTTAGCTCGGGACATCAGACTCGCAGTCACGGAGGGATTTGCGGTCTTAATACAGCATAGAAATGTGCTGGTATTACACTCATGCAAACCTGACTTAAGGAAGAAGGCTCCCAGTCTTGGGGTGAGTTGAGAAGATGTATGGTTGAACTAGAGGATGGATTGGCGATAAGTATAAAAAAAAGTGGCAATGTGAACAGAGCTTGGGGTTCTGTTGGATTGCCAAAAAGTATTTTTTGTGGGGAATTCAAATAAGACTTTCAGAAACCTTGTGTGACACCTCTTGTCCAAGACTCGGCATTCTGATACATGGCAGGAAAACCCACTCTCCTGCCATCCAATAAGCCACATGAACACCTGTAATAGTTTTTCAAAAATGTACTTTTATGAGAAGTCAATCAAACCTGTCATGAAAGCTCAATCGATGAGGGCCCAACATGGAGAACAAAACAAGTGAATCCCAGTCCTAACCCAAAGTCTAGTTTCATTAAAAGTTATGGGAACGTATAAGAGTCCTCAACTGTAGGTTTCCATAACTCCTGTCCATGCAGAGTGACTACACGTTTGTGGCCACATCTCCACTAGGGCCAGGTTGAGGGTATAAGCTATGGTATTCTTACTGCTGTAACTTTTTGATCTGACATAAAAGTTCATCTTGGGAGAACCCTCCAAAAGAAGTTCCACAGGTTTTGGGATTTGCCTTGATGTTATTGAAGTCCAGAATGGTTTAAGAAGTGACATTGAATCACGAATAGCTGCTAAAATCATCCAACACCTGTAGATAAACTTACGATTTGCTCATAATACTATTAGTACACGATGGATATTTCATACTCAATGTTTTTTGGTGGAAATTGTGTCTGCAGCTGTCGGTTCAGTGATGAATGCACTTTGCCAAGAGTTTTACAATGAAAAAGCAGATGTGGTTTATTTAACTGAGGTCACGGGGTCAAACGCAGACCATTTTTATTATTTATTGTCTGTGTCATGTACTGTATTCGACAGTGTTACTTTGCTTATAGACAGTTTTATTTTCACTCTTTTTTCTTCAGTTGAGTTCAAGGGGATAAGAATTTGTTCAAGTTTGTAAGTATTAATATCCCTATAGAAGAGTTAAGGGTTGTGGATTATGTCGGAGCTATTCTGACTCACTACTCACCTTTATGTATTAACAAATATGTTGTATAACAAAAGTACTAAAGACCCCCCGCCCTCATTAAAAGATCTATGTCCCTAAAGAATATATTTATTTGGATGTTAAGTTGCCTCAACTTTTATTGAAAATCCCATACTTGGGGATATGCTTGAAAAACAGTTACTTAGGATTTAAAAGGCTTCTCATATCTCTTTCTTTCTGTTTTATGAAAATGACCACTATCACATCCTCCAGTTTGGCCAATTCCAAAGCCCGTTTACCACCATGCAGTTTAACAGCCATGGCCATTACTCAAAGTTCGCCTACCATAACCTACCCCAATGGCAACATTATGATTATGGTGTCTACAAAAGGCCCAGTTGCACTGTATGCTACTTAATACCTATATCAAAAAATGAAAATTGCACCCAAAAGCTATGAAAAGGTCAGGGAAATGGCAAAACTCTGACTCATGGGAAGAAGTCCTTCAGCAATCAGGAAACTCCCTATGAATACTCAAGAAATCCACTAATAAAGGACTGTAATTTTTTGGGGCTAAAAAGGTAATACCAACATGTTGCAACATTTTAATCCCAAGTTGCAGGACATTTAAGTCATCCTCTCTCCACTGGGAATGCCCAAACCTATATGGAAATGCCCCTCTATAATGCGGATTAGAATAAAGCACACCCCTTTTGGGTCCCTGGTATGGTATAAGTTCAGGAGAACTTTACATGCTGCATTTTATAATAGAATACATTACAATAAGATATACATCAGAACCTCTTCGGGATGACCACCCAAAATTACAGTGAAAGATGGATTTATAGAGGGGTGGTCCTTTCAGAGAAGATGGCCAATATATATATATATATGTGTGTGTGTGTGTGTGTGTGTGTGTAAAAGGGCTATATATATACACATAATCAGGGGCTGGTCTTCTCAAGGATGTTGTCTTTTAGAGATGTTCCACGATACGTGCAAACACTTAGGGTATGTGCACACACACTAATTACGTCCGTAATTGACGGACGTATTTCGGCCGCAAGTCCCGGACCGAACACAGTGCAGGGAGCCGGGCTCCTAGCATCATAGTTATATACGATGCTAGGAGTCTCTGCCTCTCTGCAGGACAACTGTCCCGTACTGTAATCATGTTTTCAGTACGGGACAGTAGCTCCACGGAGAGGCAGGGACTCCTAGCATCGTACATAAGTATGATGCTAGGAGCCCGGCTCCCTGCACTGTGTTCGGTCCGGTACTTGCGGTCGAAATACGTCCGTCAATTACGGACGTAATTAGTGTGTGTGCACATACCCTTACACGTGTGCTGGTACTGTATTAGATAAAGTAGAGTTTGGGGGTCGGCTTTGGGCAACCTTCATACAAATTCTACTGTTGAGAGAATGAAGAAGAATGGAACGAACAGGAAATCAAATAAAATGTTTAAAAGTGATGGCTGATAACGCAGCTCGAAAGACTGGTGGGTCCGATCACCTGGGCCCGGTTTCTAAGCACAATTAAATTACAATCAAAGTATCATCATACACTGTGCTGCATCTGTTAAAATTCTGAGTAGCCCCTCCCCTAGAGACATGTTGTGTACCCGATTGTATACACGTTCGGCAGGTTCACAACCGAGTCCCTGGGAAACTGTACAACGCCAAAAAAACTCTCCTGCAAAGTGTGGGAAAAGATTCAGGTGTCATACGTTTTCCTAGGGCGGCTGACTTGCTCCAGCTGTCACTTTTAAACTTCTGGTGGGAGTTATACTTTAACAGTGAATAACCCGAGGGGCAGGCAGAGTAGACAGTCGCCTAGGGTGAAATAGAGAGGGGGAGGCACAATTTGCAGATTAAAAGAAAAACTGGAGGCATGAAGGTGAATGATAGGGTCAGGGGAGGAGCAGGAGACTGTGAACTCTACCAGCCTGCATTGAGAATTGTACATGTGTGGAGCTAATGGGAGTGGAGAGAAATGTGTGATATGTAATATCATTAACAACACTAGGGACTGTTGAAGAAGGGAGACCGGGAGTAATTAAATCAATGATAGTCCATACAACAGCTATGAAGCCGGACTTTAGGGATCTAGGGATGATGAGGGGGAACAAATTCTGAATCCCCTGCCTTGGGCATCAGTAGAACTAGCCCCACCCCTGCTTAAAGCCCTGCAATAACAAAGCCAATTCCTAATGAAAGGGTTAAAGTTCACTCCTCCAACAAGGGCTCCTGTAGCTTAGTCCTCTGGATGGACTTTCTCCATTTGATAACATACATATATATGCGTGTTTTTATTTTTTTTACAGATTCATTTTCAATATCCCCATGCCAGCCACTTAAAAAGCTATTCAAAAGAAAACATGTAACTGATTGTCAACATCTTTTTTCAGAAACTTCTCTAACTTATTTTTATTTTATTCCCAAAAACAATGTACCTACAGAATATTCTGAGACTATTTAATCACCTAGGCTGCTGAGAGCTGAACATAGTTGGCAGAAATAACTGGGAGTTCACCGGTGAATGTGGTTTAAAGTAGAAGCTTTTTTTTTTGCTTTTTTTTTTTATATAAAGTCCTGAAAAATGTTTTTGATCTAACTTCACGGACTTCTGAAGGAATCCGAAACTTCCTCCTTTAAAGTAGAGATGTCAGAAAAGTATTTTTTTAACAGAAAAGCAAAGTCTTGCCTCAGTCATTTGGTGCATGAAAGCTGTTAATTTGTTTACTTTAAAATACAGATTAAACACAGTTTTGTTGTTTTTGGAGTTTCTTTGAAATTGACTTTATAAAACAAGTCTCAGGCCATATTACTATAGACCTCTTAATTCCTCAGTTCAGTTTCCTACAGAAAAATATATCCAGTTTGTAAAGCATTTTGTTCATTTCAAAAGCTACTGAAAGGTGAATGCTTAAGAGTGCACTAGAGAAAAATATTAGGTACAGCCCTTAGGGCCAGTTCACACAGAGTTTTTTTTACATGTTTCTTGATGCGGAAACCGCGTCGGAAACTGTGCCAAAAAACGTCTGAAAACGCCTCCCATTGATTTCAATGGGAGGCAGAGGTTTTTTTTTCCCGCGAGCGGAAAAACCGGCTCGCGGGAAAAAGAAGGGACATGCCCTATCTTCGGGCGTTTATGCCTCTGACCTCCCATTAACATCAATGGGAGGCAGAGAAAGCGTATTTCGTGGCGTTTTATGCCCGCGGCGCTCAATGGCCGCAGGCGAAAATCGGCGTGCTGGCAGTGTAAAATCTGCCTCAAAATTCCAAGCGGAATTTTGAGGCAGATTTTCTGCCTGCAAAAAACTCAGTGTGAACCCAGCCTTAAGGACGCGCCCCTGTTCGGCCCTTTATGATGCAGCGATTTTTTTCAGTTTTTCATCTTCACATTCAGAAAGCCATCATTTTTTTTTTTTTTATTGTTCATCAACATATGAGGGCTTGTTTTTTGTGGGAAAAGTTGTACTTTTTAATGGCACTGTGTGGGGGTGACGCTGAATGGTTTTGGGATCCAGCGATGCGCCTGCAAAGGACCCAACCCAAGAGGGAGAGAACCCGACTCAGGAGCGAGGGGGAAGTATATGGATACTGAGTTCTGTGGCCAAGTATCTAAGCCTATCATGTGTGATACTGTTTACTGGGGCCATTTTTCTAAACCTATCATATGAGATGCTGACTGTTTAGGCCTGGTATCTAGGCCTATCATATGAGATACTGACAGCTTAGGCCTGTTATCTAAGCCTATCATGTGTGATACTGTTTGCTGAACCACTGTATCTAAGCCTGTCATGTGTGATACTGTTTGCTGAGCTGGTGTATCTAATCCTAAAAGAGAAAAAATAAAAAAAAGGTATTGGTCTGCACATCCAAACAAAATGAAAAATGTACAGGTGCACATACTCTGTGACCGTAAATACTACATATAAAGAAGAGAAAAACATTGAGGCAGCACTCTGCGAACGCCAAGACTACCTAATACACTATATATAAATAAATATGCATTATTGCTGAATCTACGTACAATAGGGAGGTCCTTAGCGCACATTTTGATCAAATTGTGTGAGCCCACTTGCCACAACAAGGTGTCCTCTGAGGTAGGTCCCTAACCTAAAAATACACCTCTGTTCTGGCTCTAAGTCTGCAGAATATACTGGGGTTAGGTAGGAAACCACTTTACTCTTATTAAAAGCAGCCTTGGACAAATGGGAGGAGTGCAAGATCAAAAAGGAGGCAGTCAACAACCTCCGTGCACAACATACAAAAACACAAAAATCCTATCTAGCCCATAAAAATCCACAAAAATCCTATCTAATCCTATCATGTGTGATGCTGTATGCTCCGCCAATGTATTTATTCCTATCATGTGTGATACTGTGTGCTGAGCTGAAGTATCTAATCCTATCTAGTGGAGTAGCTATAGGGGTCGTAGTCTTATACACATTATGTTTCCGATATATTTATATTTCTAATTTTTCGGGGAGGCAAAAATATGTCTTGGGGCTTGTGCCCATGATTTTTTAAGTCCCCAGCAATGTCCCTGGCTGCTAGTGCTTTATCAATGGGTGACTGAAGAGACCCAGCGATGCAGCTGAACGTTATGAGTATGTCATGGCCCTTGGCAGAGAGGAGAAGTTGGGGTGTACCAAGGAGAAATTTTGCATCAGGGTCCATGAGCCGTTAGTTATGCCACTTTGGTTAACATCCATGATCAGAGTTATCTCAGAAAAATGCTTGAACAGCCTACAGTATTCATCCCGTCAAAACGACGGAACCCTTGCACAACGGAGACAAACTGAAACAATTAGCATCGGATCTGTCACCATTGAACTCAATGGTGATTGAAACGCAAACCTATGGTTTCAGTTTGTGTCAGTCAGGGCTCCGTTGGAACCCAAGTATACTCAGACACATGATCTCTGCAATTCTGGCTGGTTGAGAGGGCTCAGTGATAGGTCGGAGGTGGTATTTGTATATAAGTTGAAATATTTTACAAATTTTACCTATTCTTTGCAAAACTGTTCAAGCTCTGTTAAACTGCATGAATTTCCAGACATAATCTCCCAGCTAGAGTGAGTTCTGCACTGTGACTTGGTCCCTCGAAGATATTTATATTGCTTTTAAGTTATTCCTTTGAAACTTAGGCTTTATTTTCAGGGTTGTTTTACAACTGTCTTGCTGGTTTAGAGGGCACAATGTCATCTAGGGTACTGTTAGGATATATCTTGCACTATAGTCATCTCTCAAGTCTCAGTTCTCTTGCAGGCTGCAGCAGGTTTCCCTCAAGGATTTTCTGCATTCACTTTACCTTCTACTGTCTCAAGTCTCCCAAAACCTGCTCCAGTGAAGCATCTCGACACCCTAATACCAGTGCCAATATTCTTTTCTATAGGATGGTGTGTTGTAATTATCATTGAACAAACATAGCATTTGCTGTGTATGTACAGTCTATTCCATCTCCGCCATGGGAGCATTGAACTCCTTGAGAGATTTCATAGGTCTGTTGTTGTCTTTGCTCAACCTGCTCTAGGTAGATACAGTTGCAAGAAAAAGTAAGTAAAATTACCCGGATTTCTGCATTGATTAATAATAAAATGTGGTCTGGTTGTTATCTAAGTCATAATTATAGACAAACACAATCTAACTAACTAACTAACTAACTAACTAACTAACTAACTAACTAACTAACTAATAAAACATAAATAATTGTACAGTTTATGTCTTATTGAGCAAATTGACTAGTCATCCACAGTGTAGGGAGAAAAGTGAACCTCTGTGTTAATGACTTCTCCAAGAGCTAATTGATATAAGGTGTTTAAGCTAAGGAGATGAGATTGAAAGTGTGGGTTTCACAGGTGCTTTACCCATTAAAGAAAGGTACACAAATCCTGCTTACTAACAAATCTGTTCTTCTCAAGAAAGATTGGTTAGTGTGAACCATGCCACGAGGCAAACAAATTTCAGAAGACGTGTTATAGAGGTGCATGACTGTAACGTCCGTGGTCGTTGACCACAAACTCCTTCCATCCAGTCAACGCCCTTCTCTCCAGAGATGTCTGCACATACGGCCGTCCTGTTCCACAGTGATCACCAGGGTGCGCTCGCGAGCTCAGTCCAGACTTAAGATGCCAAAGCGCACGCAGAGCACCCTGGGCTAGAAGAAGGGCTTTGCCCCTCCCTGCAATGCCTGAGCATTGTTTGTCGTATCCAGTTTGTCTATGCAAATGGTCTCCTAGTGTTTTCCAGTTCCCAGTGTTCCCCGTACCTGTATCCTGTATCCTGTGCTATTCTGGTCAAGTGCCGTGCTGAGCTGTAGTCGTGCTGTTCTGTATTCCACGCCTGTCCTGCTTCTCCATGCCTGACGTCTACCTGCTGCCTAGTCCCAGCCCAGCCTGCCTTGCTACTGTCCGAGCTGCCACAGGTACACTATACGAACTATAGACTGTTACCTGCGCCCTGTTGGCCAGCTGCCATACCGTCAAGGCGGTACAGACCAGTGTGTCCACAAACTCAACGTGACAGTACGCACAGGCCATGGACCCCGCTGTTCGATCCAAGACCAAGATGACGTCGCAAGAGATGCGGACGGATATGCTAGACCTCCGGTCTCGAATGGGACCGACTCTTCCAGGCCTTGAACATTATCGCACGTCGGCAGGAGGCGCTAGCTGCCGTTCCTCCTACTACACCTCATGGCAGTGTTGACCCTCAGACTACACCTCCTGGCAGTGTTGATCCCTGTCTTGGATTTTTGAACCAGTGCCAGATCCACTTCAGCCTGTATGCAAGGGCATTTTCATCTGATGGTGCAAGGGTCGCTTTCATCTTCTCTCTCCTCACTGGCAAGGCCCTTGCATGGGCGAATCCTATCTGGGAGAGACAAGGACCAGAGACCCGTGACTTCCAGTGGTTCCTCTGGACATTTCGCATGGTGTTTGAGGAGCCCTGGACGAGTCTCGTCTGCAGCGGCTTCCTTGCTGAACCTACACCAAGGAGACACCTCCGTCGGCGAGTACACCATCCACTTCCGCACCCTGGCGGTAGAACTGTTGTGTAACAATGAGGCCCTGGTGGCTACATTATGGCAGGGACTGTCTCCTAAGATTAAGGACGAACTTGCCGCGCGAGATCTACCATCTACCCTGGATGACCTCATCCTTCTGGCCACCCGGATTGATATAAGGATCTGAGAACGGCTCCAAGAAGTTTGTCGGGAGGGAGGCCTCCCTAGTCCGGTCTCTACCTTGCAGCGACCCCTGCTGTCCTCTGATGCCGACCCTCCTAAGGAGTCTGTGAGGATGGACCAGTGTAAGCTTCCTACCCAGGAGAGACAACGCAGACGCACTTCGGAACTCTGTCTTTATTGCAGCCTCGGAGGCCATCTTGTGCATCTGTGTCCCCAAAAGCCCCAAAGCCTAGGGTTGGTAGGAGAGACAACCTTGGATAAAGAAGGACTTCCGTCTAAATTATCCATCTCCGTGACCATAGTGTCCGGCAAGAAAACGCATCGGGTCTCTGCGTATCTGGACTCTGGATCCGCTGCTAATTTAATTCGTAGAGATTGGTGGTGGATCATCTCCAATTTCCCACTACCCCGCTGTAGAGACCGTTGGTTGTTGCATCTGTGAATGGACTACCTCTGCCAGACCCAGTTATTGCTGTGACCAAGCCGCTGAGGCTCCAAGTAGGAGCACTCCACTCCAAGCTCCTCTCGTTCTTTGTCTTGTCCAAAGCCTTTAATCCCGTGCTCCAGGGCCTGCCTTGGCTCCGACTACATGCCCCAGTCCTGGACTAGAACTATTTAGAGGTTCTCCTGTGGGGCCCCGAGTGTCACAACCGTTGCCTGGTACAGATTCGTTCAGCTCAGCTTCCTCTGTCTCAGCCATTGGCAGGATTACCTGGTCATTATGCTGCATTGTCAGATGTCTTCAGCAAGAGGGAGGCGGAGACGCTGCCCCCACATCGGGTGTATGATTGTCCTATCGAGCTGATTCCTCGTGGTAGGATATATCCTCTCTCCTTGCCAGAGACTCTGTCCATGTCCGCCTATGTTAAAGAGAACTTGGAGAGTGGCTTCATACGGAAGTCTTCCTCCCCGGCAGAAGCCGGGTTCTTCTTCGTCGAGAAAAAGGATGGTTCCGTGCATCCTTGTATCGACTACCGGGATCTCAACGAGATCACAGTGAAAAATAAGTGTCCATTGCCATTAATCTCAGAACTGTTTGAACGTATACGCTGTACCAAGATTCTTTCCAAACTAGACCTGCGTGGGGCTTACAACCTAATCCGGATTCGCCGGGGTGATGAATGGAATACTGCATTTAACATCCGTGATGAACACTATGAATATCTAGTAATGCCCTTTGGCCTGTGTAATGCTTCCGCGGTCTTCCAGGAGTTCGTTAATGACATAGTCCGTGACCTCCTCTATATTTGTGTAGTAGTCTATCTTGATGACATCTTGAATTTTTCTCCAGATCCTATGACTCATAAGAGACATGTCCGTCAAGTTTTACTGCGGTTAAGGGAGAATCGTCTGTATGCCAAGTTGGAGAAGTGCGTGTTTGAGAAAGATGCTCTACCCTTCCTGGGCTACCTCCTCTCGAATCGAGGTCTCGAGATCAATCCTGAAAAAGTAAAGTCCGTCCTGGAATGGCCACGCCCTCGAGGCTTGAGGGCCATACAGCGCTTTCTGGGATTCGCCAATTTTTACAGACAGTTCATCCCAAACTTCTCCTCACTGACTTCTCCTATCTCTATCCTCACCAAGAAGGGCATGAACGCCAAGGTGTGGACTTCTGAAGTAGAGTCCACATTCAATAGCCTGAAGAGTGCCTTAACGTCAGCCTCTGTCCTCCATCATCCAGATGTTTCTCTACAGTTCTCGTTGGAGGTGGACGCCTCCTCTGTCAGTGCTGGTGCACTCCTCTTCCAGAGAGGTTCCAAGGGCAAGTCAATGGTATGTGAATATTTCTCTAAGCTCTTCTCTTCCGCAGAACGCAACTACTTGATTGGGGATCGGGAGTTACTGGCCATCAAATTGGCTCTGGAGGAGTGGAGACATCTACTAGAGGGCGCAGCTAATCCCATCCTAATTTTGACGAACCACAAGAATCTCACTGTAGCTTCCATGGCCGCGGGCCGTCGGGTTTACTCACCTCCCCACGCCCGCAGCCATGGATCCGTGAGCGCTGGTCCCCATCTCCTTCCTAGGAGATGCCAGCGCTCACTTCCACTCCGTTCTGCTGTGTCCCGTAGGGTGCGTGCGCACGCTCGTGCCCGGCCTTAAAGGGCCAGCGCACGCACAAAGGAAATCATCATCATCAACTGCCATGTTTTCCTGGTCTATAAGAAGGCCCCAGGCCTTCTGATCCTTGCCTGAGCATTGTTAGTTTATCCCAGTCTGTCTTGCAAATGGTCACTTAGTGTTTCCCGTTCCAGTTGTTACCTGTGCCCTGTTTCCTGTTCCTGTGTCCCGTACTGTTCTTGTTCCTGTGCATACCAGTGTTGGAGTCGTGCCTACTGCACCTGCTGTCATTTGCCATGTCCAGTGTCTTCTGCCACGTCCATTGTCTTGTGTCACATCGGATACTGCCCGCCACGTCTGGTGCTACCTGCTGCACCGGCCTCCATCCGTGCTGAAGCCACAGCCACCGTCTGGACTACTTCAGGTACCCAAGCGTCACTATCTACTATTGACTTTCATATAGACTGTGACCTGGTCAGCTGCCTTTCCACTACGTTGGAGCAGCCTAGTGGGTCCACATACCCTGTGATCGTGACACTCACCTATCTCTAGACGGCCCAATGGCTGAATCCTCGTCAGGCCAGGTGGTCGCTGTTCTTTACCAGGTGCCAGTTTGAGCTCCATTATCGCCCTGGCTGACAAGAATGTGAGGGCCGATGCCTTGTCCAGATCTTTCGAGACAGAGGACACCATGGAATTCTTGCATTGCATTGCATTGTCTGTCAACCCACTGCAAGTTGGGGACATTCATCCAGGGAGGACCTATGTGCGTCTGGCTTACAGAAGGAGAATCCTCCGATGGGGACACTGCTCTAGACTGGCAGGTCACGCGGGGACCCGTAAAACCCGAGACCTGATTGCCCATCATTTCTAGTGGCCCACGCTGCCCAAGAACATTATGGACTTTGTTTCTTGCTGCTCAGTGTGTGCAGCTAACAAGGTCGCTCACTCCAGACCTGCTGGTTTGCTCCAGCCATTGCCTGTGCCCGATGGTCCCTGGCAGCATATAGCTATGAACTTAGTTACAGACCTGCCTCCCTCTGTGGGATGCAGTACTGTCTGGGTGGTGGACCGATTTTCGAAGATGGCCCACTTAGTTCCGCTGATC
The DNA here is from genome assembly GCF_050947455.1 of Rhinoderma darwinii. Lineage (NCBI taxonomy): Eukaryota > Metazoa > Chordata > Amphibia > Anura > Rhinodermatidae > Rhinoderma > Rhinoderma darwinii. Next base: position 393,304,903 of record NC_134690.1, read on the forward strand.
GGTCTTCCATCTGCTCCTCAACTGGCCAAACTTTTCATCCAACACATCTTCCGCCTGCATGGCTTGCCGCGGCATATTGTGTCTGATCGGGGGGTTCAGTTCAGCTCGAAGTTCTGGAGAGCCCTCTGCGGACTCCTTGGTGTGAAGTTGGACTTTTCCTCAGCCTACCATCCTCAATCCAATAGTCAGGTCGAGAGGATCAATCAGATCTTGGAGAATTACCTACGCCACTTCATCTCCAAGCAGCATGATGACTGGCTGCAGCTGCTTCCGTGGGCTGAGCTCTCATATAATAATCACACCAGCGAGTCCACAAGGAATGCACCGTTCTTCATTGTCTACGGCCAACACCCACGAATTCCCCACCCGGTGCCTGATACGTCTGAGGTACCAGTGGCTGACTTTGCTTTTAGAGACTTCCTGCAGATCTGGCAGCAGACTCGATCCTCCATCCTACTGGCAGTCGACCGCATGAAACGGAAGGCTGACACAAGGAGAAGAGAACCTCCTCAATTTCTCCCTGGCACAAAGGTCTGTCTGTCCTCTAGGAATATCCGACTAAGGGTGCCATCATACAAATTTGTTTTCAGGTTCCTCAGACCCTTCGAGATCCTACAGCAGATCAACCTTGTCGCCTACAAGCTTCGGCTGCCTCCTACCCTCAAGATCCCCAACTCCTTCCATGTCTCCCTCCTGAAGCTGGTGGTTCTGATCCGCTATACCAAGACTCCTAGCCCTGCAGTTGCTTCCAGCGGTCCTTCAGACACCTTTGAGGTTAAGGAGATCCTGGACACTAAAAAAAGTAAGAGGAAGAACCTTTTATTTAGTAGATTGGAAGAGGTTTGGTCCAGAAGAGACGTCCCTTGTAGTCAGAAGAGAATCAGGGCCTGGACACCTAGAGATCATTGAGGGAATAATAAATTGAAAGGTTTATCTAAACATTTTACAGGAGACTATAAGGACAGCAGTCCATGACCTCAAGCTCAAAAGACACTAGATGATGCAACAAGACAATTTACGGAAGCACAGACGTAAATCATCTAAAGAATGGTTGAAAAAGAAGAAGATTTGTGTTTTGGAATAGCGAAGTTATAGTCCTGACCTTAACGCTATCGAGAATCTGTGGCATGACCTGAAGAGGACTGTGCACGTAAGACTTCCCAGAAACACTGATGAGCTGAAACACATTTGCAGGTCCAATGGTCAAATATTTCACTTCAATGTTCTACAATCTTATTTGCAGCTATAGGAAACATTCAGATGAGGTGATTGCTGCTAAAGGGGGATCGACAGGATATTACATTCAAGGGTTCACTTACTTTTTGTCCCTGCACAGTGGATGTTCAATCAATGTACTCAATAAAATACATGAATAGTACAACTGTTTGTGAGTTATTAGTCAGTTAGATTGTGTTTCTCAATAATTATGACTTAGACAACAACCAGACCACATTTTATTGGTAATCATTGCAGAAATCCAGGTAAGGGGCCGTTCACATATGTCCGGCGTCCGCTTCAGTTTACCTCCGGCGTGTTGAAGAAAAGCCGGAGGCAAACTGATGCTAGAACGGATCCCATAGTTTTCTATGGGATCTGTTCTGGCACAGAGGACATCAGTTGTGGCGCCATACGGCGCCGGACCTCCCTGGGAGCTGGATCTAAAAATGTTACCTGCTGCGTTTTTGGTTACGGCTCCCAGGGAGGTCCGGCGCCGTATCCTATCTATTTTAATGGTGGCCAGATGAATGCCGGGTTCTGCCGCATCCACCTTCCCGCCGGGTGCTGCCGGCCTCCGGCAGCACCCGGCGGGAAGGTGGCGGAGACCCCGAAGACTACCTTTCCACCCAGGGCCGGCCTTAGGGGTGTATGACATGTGCACATGGCGCATGACCCCAACAGGTGGAAGGGGGCACTGCGCTGGCTCCCTTCCCCTGCTTGTTTAAGAAGCGCCCGAACACGCCGACTCAGCAGTCGCTTTTCCGCCCAGCCGCTTCTTCACTCAGTGACGTCGCTGTTGCTGTAGCAGCCATAGCGGCTGCTAACGGTGACACCGGGCATGAGGGCGCCATCGGGATGGGGGACGGGGCCCCCAGGGCTGGCGGCGCCTCTAGCAGCCGCTGCGGCTGCTACAGCGGTAGCGATGCCACTATAGCAAAGCTGGGAGGTATCTCCCTTGCTCTGTTATCTACTAGCACCACTGCAGCTCCCTGAAGGAGCGGAATCCCCTTGTGGCCAGGCAATCTGTTCCTGGAGCGCTCAGCTTGATGTCTCTGTCCATACATGGACAGTGACATCAGGGGAAACTCCTGAAGCGGAATCCCCGTCCACAGTGTTGTCGACTCTGTGATTCCACTCCAAGACAAGCCAGTGACGTCACTGTCCATAAATGGACATAGACGACAGGGGCTTCTCCTGGAGTGGAATCCCCGGTCACAGCGTCGGCAACGCTGTGTACGGGGATTCCGCTTCAGGAGTTGCCTCTGATGTCACTGTCCATATATGGACAGAGATATGAAGGGGAGTGCTCCAGGAGCGGAATCCCCGGCCAAAGGGGGATTTCGCTCCTTCAGGGAGCTACAGTGGTACTATCTACAGGAAGGGGGAGGGGGTGCTATCTACATTGGGGCTGTGGGCTGTGTGGCACTACCTTCAAGGGGACTGTGTGGCACTGAAAAAAGTTAGATGTTCAGCACACGATATGATATGAAAAAATACAAAACTGTTTATTTTCGTCAAATTAAAACATAGCTATAATTAAGAACTGAAAAGTTCGAAATGCGTAGCCGTTCTCTCCCCGGGATTTTTTAATTTCTTGTTTTGATTTTGACTCATATAAACAGTTTTGTATTTTTTCATATCATATCGTGTGCTGAACCTCTAACTTTTTTCCTTGGATTTCTACCTACTCCCGACGTAGCTGTTTTGACCATGCACCGATCAATTATGGAATGTGGCGTCCTTACTTCAAATGAGTGGTGAGTGGACCAATTTTGTATATTTTCTACTTACTGTGTGGTACTACATACAAGGGGGCTGTGGGCTGTGTGGCTCAATCTACAAGGGGGCTGTGGGCTGTGTGGAACTACCTACAAGCGGGCTGTGCTGTGTGGCGCTACCTATAAGGGGGCTGTGTGGCGCTACCAATAAGGGGGCTGTGTAGCGCTACCTACAAGGGGGCTGTGTGGGGCTACCTACAAGGGAGCTGTGTGGTGCTATCCACAGGGGGGCTGTGTGACATTATCTACAGGGGGTACTGTGGCATTATATACAGAGGGCACTGCGGCATTAACTACAGGGTTATGTGTGGCACTATATACGGGGGGGTGGCACTATATACAGGGGGTGTGGCACTATCTAAAGAGGGCATTGCGGTATTATCTACAGGGGGTGTATGAAACTATATACAGGGGGTGGCACTATCAACAGAGGGTACTGCAGTATTTACAGGGGGTGTGGGGTAATACATACAGGGGCACATTTTCAGAGCCTAGACTACCATTTTGTGGACCATTGTGGTAAAAACTGATGTTAAAAACGGATGGTAAAAACTGATGACAACTAACGACAACTGATGACAACTGATGGATTTGTAGTAAAAATCGTGAAAAAGCCTGATGGCAACTGATAAATTTTTGCATCAGTTTTTGCATCAGTTGTAATCACTTGAGAGACAAAAAAAACTGATGCTGATACAACTAAGGGCCTGTTCACATCACCGTTCACTTCCGTTCCGGGGTTCCGTCGGAGGGTTCTGTCGGATGAACCCCGCAACGGAAAGTGAAAGTGACAGCACAGCTTCCGTTTCAGTCACCATTGATCTCAATGGTGACGGAAACATCGCTAATGCTTTCCATTCGTCACCATTCCGTCTGGTTTTCGGTTTTCCGACGGAATCAATAGTGTAGTCAACTGCGTTATTGATTCCATCGGAAAACTGGAAACCAGACGGAATGATGACGAACGGAAAGCATTAGCGATGTTTCCGTCACCATTGAGATCAATGGAGACGGAAACGGAAGCTGTGCTTTCAGCTTCACTTTTTGTTGCGGGGTTCACGCGACGGAACCCTCTGACAGAACCCCAGAATGGAAGTGAACAGTGATGTGAACAGGCCCTGATATATGTGAACGCACCCTAATTCCAAAGGTGCCATATTATTTATATTATTTAATAATTAAGGGCCTGTTCACATCACCGTTCACTTCCGTTCCGGGGTTCCGTCGGAGGTTTCCGACGGATGAACCCCGCAACGGAAAGTGAAAGTGAAACCACAGCTTCCGTTTCAGTCACCATTGATATCAATAGTGACGGAAACATCGCTAATGGTTTCCGTTCGTCACCATTCCGGCAGGTTTCCATTTTAACGACAGAATCAATAGCGGAGTCGACTGCGCTATTGATTCCGTCAGAAAACAGCAAACCTGCCGGAATGGTGATGAACGGAAACCATTAGCGATGTTTCCGTCACCATTGATATCAATGGTGACTGAAACGGAAGCTGTGGTTTCACTTTCACTTTCCGTTGTGGGGTTCACCCGACAGAACGGTGATGTGAACAGGCCCTAATAGTACCATACTCAAAGGGACATGTGGTGACTTCTAAATGTTCAATGTATTAATCTACTGACATCCAAAATTGGGGTGGTCGTCTCTAGAAGAGTGATTTTTCATGCAAAAAAGGGCCAAGATACACAGAATGTAGTAAAATTGAATACTCGGCACAGAAAAATCTGGTCTAGATGCTGGCGAATCTTCTCAAAGAGGCGGTCTTTTGAAGAGAATTCACTGTACTTTTTTTTATAACCTTCGCAGCGTTTTGCTAGACAACTAAGTCAACGCCAGCGTGTTATTCTATTGCAATCAGTTGAAACTCTATAAATCCACACAATTGATCTATCTATTTACAAGCGGGGCCCATGGTGATAAGGCATCCAGCTTGACATTTCAAATCAACACTTGTGTATTTTTTTTAACCAAGTTAATTGTCAATAAGTGGGAAAACGAAAGACTGGGGAAATACCATAAAGCATCGCTTTTAGAGGGCTCAGGAGCAACTTGTTTGGCTTTATTTTCCCTGACTTTTCAATCTTAAAGAAGTTGTCCACATTGGACATTCCGTAATTTTTAGAAGTGTCCCTTAATAATAAGATGATCATAGTGGGTTCTGCTGCTGGGACTCCCAGCGATCAGCTGTAATCTGTAGGAGAAACCTGGCAGCAAGTGTTTCATTTCTCTGCAGTGCCACCACAGGAGAATTGAAGCATTACATGGGGTCTATTGAAATTTATTAGATGTCCATGTAAAGCAGGAACAGGCTTGATCCTCCAAAGGGAGAGACTCTCCCCACTCTAGCTAATAAATGGAGGCCTAATTGAGGGACCCCCTCTATTAACTCAGAAAGCTCTAATATGGTATTTGAAAATGGGTTTTCTAAACCACTTTAACCATGGTTGTAAAATCACTGCCTAAGTGAATAGGCAAAAGCAGATATATACTTGAAGAAATAAAGCAGATACAGTAAGAATAAAGTTAGCACATGTTTGGTGTGGAAGTTTCCAATTTTACTGGCTGCATGCAAGATGCTCCCTTTATTCTTTCAACTATTGACCTGAATACTATCAATCATGTCCTCTATGCAGCTCTAAAAGACACATCTGTTTTCTATGAATTCTTAGCTTTATGAAATAAGCAACTGAAGAGAATATGTTTTGCGTGCTATCTACTCTATGACTGCCGGATGGGTTTGTATGAATCTGCACATTGATTTGAAAGCATTTCAATCTTGAGGTATGCAACATAATAGGAATGTGTATGTGTTCTTTATAAGTAGTCATAAGATTGACTACCTGTACCTAAAGCTGGCCCTACATCTCTCCAATTGCTCCAATCTGACAGAGTTCCAATATCTCGGAACTATTTTGTTGTACATGCAAGATATCTGCAGCGATCAAAGAGATTTCTCTCTTGGAGATATGTTCTAATTATAGTAATATTGTTTATAGTAGTATTGTAAAGGTGAGGGGGCCCCATAGATAAATATGAAAATGGGAACTCTTTTGGTTAGCACCACTTAGCTCCTAACTGGTAGATCTTGGTGCTTGGTTGTCCCACCTTCTCTCGTTTGGCTAGTTCCCCACAACCTTTATTGCTAATTTTGTAGGGCCAGTGAAGTGGGAATCCCTGCACAGGTTCCCAAAACCGAATAAAATAAAATATGTAGTTAACTTGGTCTTGTCACCCTTTTCTCAGGGGCCCCTACCGTACATCATGGACTGCCTCCATGGCACATATTCCCTTGTGTGCAATACTGCACATGTATTTTCTGGGGCTGGTTAACACCACATAACTCCTAACCACCTGGGCCAGTAGGACTTGGTGGTTGGTTGCCCTATCTCCTTTCCTTGGTCTCTGGGTTAATTCCCTATAGTCTTGTTTGATAATGTTGTACAGCCTGTGGAGTGGGATCCCTGCACAGGTTCTTAAAACCCATTATGGTAAGGGATGCAGTCAACTTGGGCTCGGCTCCCGTTCTCCAGGGGCCCCATACAGCATGGACTGCATCTATGCTACATATACCCTTCTTTGCAATGCTGCACATGTATTTTCCTATTTGATTAAACACTGCAACCATAGAATTTCATCAGTAAAGCAAATTCCCAATGTTATGGCCAATGGAACAAATTTCAATGTATGCCAGTCACTGTGTGCTGACTTTGCCGAGCGCTCTGTGATCACTTCTGCAGGGAGAGATGTGCTGGATGTTAAAGACAGCATTTAGCTCCATGCATTCGGCAATCGGTGGAAACATCCGCAGGGCAGTAAGCAAAACCCAGACGATTTTTCATGGTGAATTGGTTTTGTCCAGGCTTGATCTATATAATTCAGTGTGTAGAGCTTTAGATTATAATATATCAAACAGTAAAATTATTTTAATTTGGCTACCAATAGTCCAAAAATTCTAGTAGACCAGTCCTTTTTTGGACTCTCACAAGACCAGAAATTGAAGTCTGAGCAGAAATAATCAATTATTAGTCTACTCTGATTACAAAGCAAAGCGATAGTACCAGATTTTTTCAGTTTTTTTTTTTTCAGGTTGTCTTCCTGGAGGTGTGTACCCTTATAACTTGGTCATTTTTGTAAACTTTTCCACAACTGTCCGATACTGGCATATATAAATATTATTCAGAAATATTTAACATCTCTTAAAATTGAACTCGAACCTAACAGAATAAATTATAAATTGCTCTGTGCTTGTTATAGTCTCTAGGAAAATTTCAGAACGTAGCTTTGGTTCATATGATTCATGACATCATTCTCAGAGGACTATTAATTGTCCGATGATGTAACTGGTAGAGAAAAAAAAAAACAGCTGAGTGATTATGAGCTTTCTAGGCTGGAAGCAAAAGAAAGAGAGTTCATCGAGCAGGGTTATTTACTGTAGCTTGGAAAACAGAAAATTTAGCCTCAGAGATTATCAGATCAATAGAAAGATAATACAACTCAGACATATCCGTTCATTGAATTATCTGAAGACGAAGTGTGACTTCAAAATCTAGTGAGCTACAGTTCAACACTCATGAAAAGTAAATCCAATCTAAGTTTACTTGATGTTCTGATATTTTGAGTGACCAGAGGTGGAATTCAAAGTGGTAGAAAGAAAGACGAGTGTCGGGACAGGTATTCAGGGGCGTACACAGAAATCAGAGGGCCCATAGCAAAACACAGTATGGACCCCACCCCTGCTGAGGGCTCCGACAAATTCAGAGCTATGGTTTTCATTTATGGGGGAGCTTTGTTAATACTGACATACCAGTATCCCCCCCCTTTCCTGTGCAGCATTCAACAGTTTTGTCAACAGGGTGCATGCCCCGTTGATGACTCTAGTTTAGGCTAAACGCCAGATTGGATTTTGCGTTGATTTACAACCCTTTTTAAGAAGAAAAGTGGAGGAATTTTTTCATCAACAAGTTGGCCCTGAAGCCTCACCCAGTTATCCCTCATTTATATGCCAGAAAAAGTGCTGGAGGTGCTTCATAAAAAGGGCACCATGGATTTTCGATGTATTTATGGTAGATAATTGGCGTAAATACATTGATAAATTTACCCCATAAAGCTCCAAAACCTATGCTTCTATTCACACAGTACGTGATAAAACTCTAGTTCCCCGCAGCCACCACTATCTGGAGCTAAGTGTATATGGATTTTGTACAACTACTATTAAACAATGGAAACTGTAAAAATCTCTATGTAGTCAGCTCCCCCGGCTGCAAGAAAATGCTGTGACTCAATGTCAGGTATCAGTAGAAAGACTTAAGTGCCAGGTCGTCCTCTCACCACGGGCCCCATAGCAGTGCCATGCTTTGCCTCTATGGAACGTCACTGCAGGTTTTGGTGGGTGAAGGTCTTTCCCGCTGGGAAGGCTGAAGACAGGGGCGTAACTAGGAAAGACTGGGCCCCATAGAAAACTTTTGACTGGGGCCCCCTCTCCCCTGGGTGTCCCACAACCCCCCCCCCCCTTGTAGATAGTGCCTTTTTTACAGCCCCTTCTGTAGATAACGCCATACAGCCATCCCTGTAGATAACGCCATACAGCCCCCCTTTAGATAACGCCATACAGCCCCCTCTGTAGATAACTCCATACAGCCCCCTTTGTCGATAGTGCCATACATCCCCCTGTAGATAGCGCCATACATCCCCCTGTAAATAGCGCCATACAGCCCCCTGTAGATAACGCCATACAGCCCCCTCTGTAGATAACGCCATACAGCCCCCTCTGTAGATAACGCCATACAGCCCCCTCTGTAGATAATGCCATACAGCCCCCCTGTAGATAACTCCATACAGCCCCCCCTGTAGATAACGCCATACAGCCCCCCATGTAGATAGCGCCATACAGACCCCCCCTGTAGATAGCGCCATACAGCCCCCCTGTAGATAGCGCCATACAGCCCCCTGTAGATAGCGCCATACAGCCCCCCTGTAGGTAACGCTATACAGCCCCCCTGTAGATAGCGCTATACAGCCCCCCTGTAGGTAACGCCATACAGCCCCCCCTGTAGGTAATGCCATTCAGCCGCCCCTGTAGGTAACGCCATGCAGCCCCCTGTAGGTAACGCCATGCAGCCGCCCCTGTAGGTAACGCTATGCAGTCCCCCCTGTAGGTAACGCCATACAGCCCCCCCTGTAGGTAACGCCATACAGCCCCCTGTAGGTAACGCTATATAGCCCCCCCTGTAGGTAACGCCATAAGCCCCCCCTGTAGGTAACGCCATACAGCCCCCCTGTAGGTAACGCCATACAGCCCCCCTGTAGGTAACGCCATACAGCCCCCCCTGTAGGTAACGCCACACAGCCCCCCTGTAGGTAACGCCATATAGCCCCCCCTGTAGGTAACGCCATACAGCCCCCCTGTAGGTAACGCTATACAGCCCCCCTTGTAGGTAACACCATACAGCCCCCACTGTAGGTAACGCTATACAGCCCCCCCCCCTTGGCCCGAAGTACACAGATATAGCCACCAACTTTTGGCCTAATAGGCCCACGCAGCATTTGCATTCAGGAGAGGTGGCCTCGACCCCGTCTCTGCCGGTCACATCAGAACACGCCAGCCACATTGCCTGCCTAAATCATAACTAAGTCTGTACCCCGCAGTAGTGAGAAGATTGTATAATATATATATATATATATATATATATATATATATATATATATATCGTAACCATCTTTTGTGCCTCCAAGTGGGAAGGGATGTACATATTTTTGTGGCCGTTTGCACCATGAGCGCCGGCAAAATAAGCGTATATATTTTTAAATTTAAAGTAAAGTCTTAAGATGGCAATCTAACTTCCTTCTTCGTTTCTTCTTTTTCTATGACATCCCTGTGGGGTATCCACCATATTGCCCCACTCTCAACCACCTTACACTAGCATAATCTGTGACAGGTTAAAATGTTGCATATCCACCAACTCTTATGGAATCCTCATAATTGTCAAAAGTAGGGCCTGCCAATAAATTAATTGAGGTGTAACTTTGCTGTGTGCTCTGAGCCAATCACGTGTCCCCCATGATACTCCACCTCTCATAGTATGTCTCATTGACACCTGTGGCTCACATGTCCCTAATTTGGGCAGCTACACCCTATGTTAAGGTAAATTCGACTTACATGGGGGGGGGGCAATGCCATTAAAGGAAAATTTTAGAGAAAATTATTGCAATTATTACCTGTAATCATGATGTCTGATGTCACTGCTGCCTCTTGTAGCTTTTTGAGTAATATAATATCAGACAGAATATGCCCAGGCCATTGCATATCACAAATATTCCAAGTTCTGTGTGTTCTGCTGTTGTTACTAAGTTTCCTCCAGGCTGCTTCTGGTTTCCTATAGATGATATAAAGCTATTGTCAGCCTCTCCTTGCAGTGGGTTCGAGTTTGTACTCTGCCTATGACATGCATGCTGCTGCACAGGGCACAGTCTGGAGCCTCTCCTGTGCCCTTTGCAGCAGCATGCATGTCATAGACCCCTCTCCTTAGACCTGTATCTGTGGTTTTCAAGTATCTTGGTCACAATTTGGAATGATCTGTATAACTATAGCTTCTAATAGATTTGATCTGACCATATATTCCCATTTGATAACTGAGCAATGCATCATCGCACATGTAGTTTCCAGAGTTACTCCCTGCAAACGGTTATTTCAACAATCAAGATGGTAGAGATTGATTTAATGTCTTCTAAAACGCAAGTGCTTAGAATCAAATCAAATCAGAATTCTACATTTCTAATAATAAGAATTTTAAAAATCATCATTAGAAATGTACGCTCTCCATTACTATGATTCTGTTTTACTTTAATATATTGACTGTGCTCACAACATACAGATTTCCCAGGGCTCAGTTTTAGAGACTGGTCAAACGTTGTTATAATAGAAAATCAACAAGTGCAGGAAAAATATCTCCTCCGAGGTCTCAGTAGCACGGTTAGTCCTTATATCATCATTCCCAGCATGATCTGTATAGAACGTCCAGGAAGACTCTAATTGTGAGTTGTTGTTGGAAGTGGGTTGAGTTTTTGGAGTTTTGGCTCGGAGCAAGATAAGACTCATGTCTTTTAATTTCAGCTGCCAAGTGAAAGATTTCCCTCTGCGTGAACACACGTGTTGACTCACGTGCAAAACACACCATCGTTTCTGCGCTAATATCACAAGAATGAAGAAAACTTTTCAGTACTGTAGAGCTATTGTCTACATTTAAAGAGCACCTTTACACACCATTGATTCATCAACGACATAAACGACAAAAAAATCAATACGTGAATTGAATAGTAAATAACGGAAAAATAAATCTCATCATGCCTTAGAATAGAGCACAAATTAAATATTTTCTTTATGTTGTGTAAAAGCCTTTTACTGTGCTAATTGTCGCTCTTGGAGAAATGCACTTTGTATGATCTACTAAGAAGATTGGGGGAAGGGAAGTGACAACCATGCTGACCACATTTCTGGCTCCAGGTTGTCAAGCCCATTCAGAAGTTGTCCAGACAAACGAAGAAGAACTTGACTCTACTAGCACTAACTACTGTAATACTGCTCCCTATGGACAAGGATAGAGTATTATACTGATAGACAAATATATGATCCTTAACTGAAGAACAATAAAGCATAATGGTGGCTTGATGTTTGAATTACTCAGAATATAATTTGGCTATGCCCCAAGTATTCACATTGTTTCCCATGTGTGGCCCAAAGAGATTGGAGAAATCTTAGTTTCTGTCGGATATCATGGGACCATAGTTGATCTATCTAGAAATAATAGGGTTAAACTCTCATTGGTTTAGAGGTAATTATATAGAATTTCTGCAAATGGTAAATGCCCATTACAGGACATACCCTATCCATATGCCCTATTATGGCATGTGGATATTATAGATGTGGGACCTCTGCATGAAACCCCCTCCCCCTCCATTAGTCAGAGCAAAGAGCTACTCTTATTCAGGAGGAAACAGGTTGTCTATTTATTTGAATAGGTGCCATGTAATATTACAATTACCCTGTAGCGGTCACTGTAGGAGAAATGTGCGGCCAATCGCAGCTTCACGTTGCAAAAATAGACCCATGTCATTCTGTTGATTGCCAACTGGTCCTCATTTAGAGATTGGGTTGTCCAGGTGCAGAACCCTTTTAACTCTTGAATTTCCTGATTCCTGCCACTGCCTAGACAACCTAAGTAGGAGTAATTACTGTAAAAACAAAAATGCCCAGAAGGGCATTTGCTCCTGATATCAACATCTTATTAGTTTTCAAAGATCCACAAGCTTACTTCTTTATCTATGATTCTGCGGGGCCCTCGATGACATAGTGTTGGCTCTGGGGGAGTCCATGAAGACAAGTTTATTAAATGTTGCTTCACTCTCTGCTATTCCCTTCAGAACAGAGTGGAAAAAATTTGTAGGATTAACTCATATATCGGAGCGTCAAATGAGCCAATGTGAAAAATAATCAACCAAAGAGAAGCTGTGTTGTGTTCTCGCTCTCCTCATGAAGTCTTAAGCTAGAAAATGAAATAAACGTTTACAATCTTCCCCCTCCCTTCATCCATCATTTTTCCTCCAGAGAGAAGTGACGGCCTGCAAAAAAAAAAAGTTAAATTTTTAGTTGGAAATATCCATCTTCAGTCTTCTGTTTGCCATATTTCAAAGGGATAGGAAGCAGCTTCGGCATTCCAAATAACAGTTCTCTACAACTAAAACCGCACTCAAAGTGTGTGCTTCAATCTACTTGGAAGCCTCGCTTCATGTAAATCAAGCTGAAGCAGTATTTTGGTAGGAATAAATTTACATAGGGATATCATCCTTGGATATTTAACAAGTCTTAGACAAACAAATCCACCAAGCCACCGTTAGAAAGAGATTAATGGGACTGTTGTGTCTTATGCAGGATATTGGCCATACGCCACGGAAATAAACACAAATTGTGATATGACTTGAAGTTAAACCCAGTAGGATCTTCTTGTATATACTTGTATATACCTCTTACGTGGTTTAAGTGTACAAGGGGCTATTTCCTTCAATATGTCATTGACATTTTTATATTGTTTGAAAGATTTGTGCAGGTCTATAGAAATAAACACATAGAGTAACCCTATAACATAATAGTATTCTATATCCTTAAGATAAAATTTTGACTGTAAAGAAGGAAGCTGGTTTAGTTGAAAATGGGATATTAGGTGGCATTTTATTATGGTGTTAAGATATGAAGAAGGAGAATCCCACCTAGGGCCCTATAAATGTGGAATACGTCAATGACTTGGACCCTAGGGCATATAGCTAGTAGTGTGCCAAATTTGTTTCTCATATTCCCCTCAAAATTATGTGACGGCTCCCGTTACGAGTCTTTCTTACGGGTCAATATGGCATTATAAGCCGAACCGGTCAATTTATTGGGGAAATACAGTCAAAATGATCTTTTGATATGTCAAAGATACATGTGGGAAGATCATGTTGGGGATGGTTATGATCTCGAGACACCATTCTGATGTTCAGAATCAAAGAGCTCTACAGAGAGAACCAATTCTTTGGTACTGTCCAAAAATTTATATCATTCAAAAATTTTACACTTCATAACAAACCTTTAAAATCAATTCCTCCTCCTCTAGAGCCACTACTTCAGGAACAATATCCTAACATAAAATCTATTATTCAAACGGCTCCTTATGTGATAATACTGAAGGGTAGTAGCTAGGGCTGTCACCAGGATGCTAAACCACCGGCCCAGCCGGTATATACACTGGGATGCCGATGCTTGTAAAACCTTTTTTTTTTAGCAGTAATAGCAAGTGCCGGTATTTTTGTAAAGTAAGTCAGATAACTTCTTACGTGGATTGGATACTACTCCTTCGCCAACATTTGAAACGTCAGCAGTGCCAAGACTAGGTAAAGTCTGGGATTGGCGTCAGCAGGAGATTGCCGCGGGCAAAGCAGTAGAGAGCAAGTGACACTCAAAAACTGCTACAAACTGGGCATCTGTAAGTAATTCTATGAATGTTCATCAGCTCTTTTTGATGGCTTTGAACATTCCCAGGACACAAGTGCCATAAATGGTGCCTATATTCTGGTGACAGCTCTAGGAGAGCGGAAAAAAGTTATACGAATTTCCAGCTGCTACCCTCCACTATTACTCAAACTGTTCTAACTTGTAAGGGAGTAATTTCATCTGAATGGATGCCATGTAATACTACATTTCCCCATGCATAGCTGGCCATGGCTTCCCCCGGAAAAATCAACAGTTTGCTGGGGAAAATGGAAGAGGCCACATTGTAAAAGGGGTTGACTCTCATGAGAAAACCGATTTAAGACATCTTAGCGATATACATCAGAATTAACTAGATCCATTAATGCTTCTTTAGGCTCTACAGGTTTCAAGATGGGCGACAAAGTCATTGTTTTTGTTATCCTTGGACGGCCAACAAAACATGCGTCCAAAACAAATGAACGCTGACAGAAGTGGTTAAACTACAGGACACTTGTTTCTTTGCGTAAGATATCAATCTCCTCATCATCCTCCCTCATTCAAAAGCTGCACTGGGAGATAGGGACCTACTTCAAGTAAATGAGTCACCGTTGCATCTGAGCCAGAACAATTAAACTTATTGTACAAAACATGACCCCAAGACTTCCCTTCAGCACATCATCCCTCTGCAGGTTCCCGGGGGTCAACACTGACATTTAGCAGCTAACAAATTCATTTGTAACTCGCACGGAGCCATTCTGCACTTTCTCAAGTAAAATTAGATTACAGGGAACATTTAACATGGATTTTAGTGATTTAATTAATAGTCATCTCAACATGATCAGATTAGTCGAGCCTGTGATCATCTGTTTCACTTGAGAGATAAAAGAAAGACAAACTATATTGTTTTGCTGGAAGAGAAAGCCCGTATGTATTTGCTTCTGTGTAGTTTGCTCGAAACTTCCAATTTCTGAATCCAATTTCTAAATTGCATCTCATTCCAGAGGCAATCATGGCCTCCCGTTTCCTTTATGTCCGCGTTGTATTGGCAA
The DNA here is from genome assembly GCF_050947455.1 of Rhinoderma darwinii. NCBI lineage: Eukaryota > Metazoa > Chordata > Amphibia > Anura > Rhinodermatidae > Rhinoderma > Rhinoderma darwinii. Next base: position 393,319,957 of record NC_134690.1, read on the forward strand.
AGAACTGGCACCTCCTAATGAATATAGAAAATTGAAATTCCAACATCTCCCTGGACGTTCGCCTGTATTTGTGTCTAGCCATTTTGCCATCATACTGATTACTGGTGATTACTTGTCCCAAGTTTTGCTCCTTTTGTTTGGTCATTTAGCTTTGATGACTGACCCAGGTTCTGATTTCTGGCCCCAAATCCTGGCACCATTTTCATGTGGACCGGAAGCCACTGCCGGACAGTAAGATGACGACTTCCGGCCGCGGCTTCCGGCCATATGTTCAGGCACAAGGAATAGGAGCAAGGAAGTGGAGCGTAGAATAGCGGAGGCAGATAATTTATGTTCGTGTATATGAAGTGTGTTGTAACGGCAGGGGGTAGGGAGACGGACAAGTGAGCCCTAATCTACCCGCCACTCTGTCCCTGCCTACTTGCAACGACCCGCCCTAGGCGACGGGGTACAACTGGGCGGCGGTCCCTGCGCTCAGTAAGTGCACGACAAACACGACAAACATACAAGGAACACAAGCAAGGAAAAGGGGCCGTTGCCCACGGCAACACCGTGAGCAACCAGAGTGGTGAACGAGCCGAGTCAAGCCAGGAGTGTGCGAGGTACAAAACGAACAGCAGAAGAGTAGTCGGTAAGCCAGGGTCGGTATGGAGCAGGATCAAAAATAGCAGGAGCTGTAGCTGGGCCAGGAACCACAAGGAAGGAAACCAAAGCAATAACAAGCACCGAGGGACAGGAAGTGCAGGCTTAAATAGACCGAGGGCGGGAGCTAGCTGAGTCTGGCCAGGTTACGATAGGCTCTCCCACTCCTAAGCCTGCCAGCCTGAATGGTGGAAGCAGGAGTCAGTCTCAGGGATGTATTCTCAGGTGCTGACTGATTAGTTCTGGGAGTTAACCCAGCAGTGCCTGGCAGATCCTTTACAGTACCCCCCCTTTTATGAGGGGCCACCGGACCCTTTCTAAGTGGACCTGGCTTACTGGGGAAACGCAGGTGGAACCTCCTGACCAATACCCCAGCGTGAACATCCCGGGCGGGTACCCAAGTCCTCTCCTCGGGCCCGTATCCTCTCCAATGGACCAGGTACTGGAGGGAGCCTTGGACCATCTTGCTGTCCACAATCCTGGCCACCTCGAATTCCACCCCCTCAGGGGTGAGGATGGGAACAGGAGGTCTCCTCGAGGGAGCCAAGGACGGGGAGCAGCGTTTGAGGAGGGAGGCATGAAACACGTCGTGTATCCGAAAAGACGGGGGTAACTCCAGCCGGAAGGAGACAGGATTGAGGACCTCAATGACCTTATACGGCCCAATAAACCGGGGAGCAAACTTCTTGGACGGAACCTTGAGACGCAAGTTCCTAGACGACAACCACACCAGATCCCCGACCATAAACAGGGGGTTAGCAGAACGTTTTTTATCAGCCTGAGTTTTTTGTACGCTCTGGGACACCTCTAGGTTTTTCTGAACCTGGGCCCAGACTGTGCACAGTTCCCGATGAACGACCTCTACCTCAGGATTGTTGGAACTACCAGGTGAAACGGAGGAGAACCGTGGATTAAACCCAAAATTACAAAAAAAAGGAGAGACCCCAGACGAGTTACTGACCCGGTTATTAAGGGAAAATTCGGCGAGGGGAATGAAAGAGACCCAATCAAATTGACAGTCAGAGACAAAACACCTTAAGTATTGTTCTAGGGACTGATTAGTCCTCTCCGTTTGGCCATTGGTTTCAGGATGGAAGGCAGAGGAGAAGGACAGATCAATCCCCAACTTCATACAGAAGGCTCTCCAAAACAATGAAACAAATTGTACCCCTCTGTCCGAAACAATATTGACAGGGACCCCATGGAGACGCAGGATGTGTTTGACAAACAAGGTAGCCAACGTTTTGGCGTTGGGTAGTTTCTTGAGGGGCACAAAGTGGCACATCTTACTGAAGCGGTCCACCACCACCCACACCACCGACTTGCCTTGGGATGGAGGCAAATCGGTGATAAAATCCATGGAGATATGTGTCCAAGGTCTCTGGGGAATGGGCAACGAACGCAGTAAGCCCGCTGGTCGGGACCTGGGAGTCTTGGACCTAGCACAAACCTCACAAGCGGCGACGTAGGCCTTAACGTCTTTAGGCAACCCAGGCCACCAATAATTTCTGGTAATGAGGTGTTTGGTACCCAGGATGCCTGGATGGCCAGATAGTGCGGAGTCATGATTTTCCCTAAGTACTCTTAGCCGGAATTGCAGGGGAACAAACAGCTTGTTCTCAGGAAGGTTCCCGGGAGCTGCACCTTGATCAGCAGCAATTTCAGAAACTAAATCAGAATCGATCGAGGAAATGATTATACCTGGAGGCAAAATACAAGCAGGATCTTCCTCCGAAGGAGGGCTGGCCATGAAGCTACGCGACAGTGCATCAGCCTTAATATTTTTAGACCCAGCCCTATAGGTAACCAAAAAATTGAATCTGGTAAAAAATAACGCCCATCGAGCTTGTCTCGGGTTTAGCCTCCGGGCAGATTCTAGGAACACCAGATTCTTGTGGTCGGTAAGGACCGTTACCTGGTGCCTAGCCCCCTCCAGGAAGTGGCGCCACTCTTCAAATGCCCATTTAATGGCTAAGAGTTCGCGGTTGCCAATATCATAGTTACTTTCAGTTGGCGAAAACTTCCTGGAGAAGTAGGCACAGGGGCGGAGATGGGTGAGGGACCTGGTACCCTGGGACAAGACAGCCCCCACTCCCACCTCAGATGCGTCAACTTCCACGATAAATGGCTCCATTTGGTTGGGCTGAACCAGCACCGGGGCCGAGACAAAGCACTTCTTAAGGACCTCAAAAGCCTGGACAGCCTCAGGAGGCCAGTGGAGGAGATCAGCACCTTTGCGAGTGAGGTCCGTAAGGGGCTTAGCGATGACCGAGAAGTTAGCAATAAATCTCCTGTAATAATTAGCAAATCCCAAAAAACACTGTAACGCCTTCAGGGAGGCAGGTTGGACCCATTCCGCCACAGCCTGAACCTTGGCGGGGTCCATGCGGAATTCATGAGGAGTGAGGATTTGACCCAAAAATGGAATCTCCTGTACCCCAAACACACATTTTTCGGTTTTGGCAAACAGTTTATTTTCCCGAAGGACCTGGAGCACCTTCCTGACATGCTCCACGTGGGAGGACCAGTCCTTGGAAAACACCAGTATGTCATCAAGGTACACTACCAGAAAAATCCCCAGGTAATTTCTCAAAATCTCATTTATGAAATTCTGGAAGACCGCAGGGGCATTACACAACCCAAAGGGCATGACGAGGTATTCGAAATGGCCTTCGGGCGTGTTAAACGCAGTCTTCCACTCATCCCCCTCTTTGATGCGAATAAGGTTATACGCCCCCCGTAGATCCAATTTAGAAAACCATTGGGCCCCCTGAACCTGATTAAAGAGATCAGGAATCAAAGGAAGGGGATACTGGTTCCTTACCGTGACCTTATTCAGGCTACGGTAGTCAATGCATGGCCTAAGACCACCATCCTTCTTCCCCACGAAGAAGAAGCCAGCACCTACCGGAGAAGAAGAGGGACGAATGTAACCCTTGGCCAGGGATTCCTGGATATACACTCTCATAGCTTCACGTTCGGGACAAGAAAGATTAAATATCCTACCCTTAGGAAGCTTAGCTCCTGGTACCAATTCGATAGCGCAATCGTATTCTCTATGAGGAGGTAACACTTCGGAGGCCTCCCTAGAGAAAACATCAGCGAAGTCCTGAACAAACTCGGGTAGCGTATTCGCCTCTTTAGGGGGAGAAATAGAATTAACAGAAAAACATGACGTACAACATTCATTACCCCATTTGGTTAGCTCCCCAGTATTCCAGTCAAACGTAGGATTATGCAACTGCAACCAGGGAAGACCTAGCACCAAATCGTACGATAATCCCTGCATCAACAGTACAGAGCATTGCTCCAAATGCATGGAGCCAACAAGGAGTTCAAAAACAGGGGTATGCTGTGTAAAATAACCATTAGCAAGAGGAGTGGCGTCGATACCCACTACCGGGACAGGTTTAGGCAAATCAATAAGAGGCATAGCAAGGGACATAGCAAATTCCACAGACATGATATTAGTAGAGGACCCTGAATCCACGAAAGCACTGCCGGTAGCAGACCTACCACCAAAAGAGACCTGAAAGGGAAGCAAGATCTTAGTACGTTTCATATTTACGGGAAATACCTGTGCGCCCAAGTGACCTCCCCGATGATCACTTAGACGCGGAAGTTCTCTGGCTGCAACCTTACGCTTAGGACAGTTGTTCACTTGATGCTTGTCGTCCCCACAGTAGAAGCAGAGACCATTCTTCCTGCGGAATTCTCTACGTTGTTGGGGGGACACGGAGGCCCCGAGTTGCATAGGTATCTCTGAATCTTTCGGGGAGGAACGAAGCAACGGAGCTTCGGGAGGCATCATGGGGGAGTCGGAGGAGAAAACACATAAACGTTCACGTTGTCGTTCCCTGAGACGTCGGTCAAGTCGTATCGCTAAAGCCATAACCTGGTCTAGGGAGTCACAAGAGGGATAGCTAACTAGCAGGTCTTTCAGGGCATTCGACAGACCCAACCTAAACTGGCACCTTAAGGCAGGGTCATTCCACCGAGAAGCTACGCACCACTTCCGAAAGTCAGAGCAATACTCCTCAACAGGTCTCTTACCCTGACTTAAGGTCACCAGCTGACTCTCGGCAAAGGCAGTCCTGTCAGTCTCGTCATAAATAAGTCCGAGAGCAGAAAAGAAACAATCAACGGAGGAAAGTTCAGGGGCGTCAGGAGCCAAGGAGAAGGCCCACTCTTGGGGCCCTTCCTGGAGCCGGGACATAATTATACCCACCCGCTGGCTCTCAGAACCTGAGGAATGAGGCTTTAAACGAAAGTAAAGCCTACAACTCTCCCGAAAGGAGAGAAAAGTCCTCCGGTCCCCTGAGAACCGGTCGGGCAACTTGAGGTGGGGTTCAAGAGGTGCGGTGCGGGGAACTACCAGGGTAGCATCAGGCTGGTTGACCCTCTGAGCCAGGGCCTGGACCTGTAGGGAGAGACCCTGCATTTGCTGAGCCAGGGTCTCACGGGGATCCATAGTGGTGTCAGGGACCAGGGGTAGACTAGGTATGGGCTTGTTATTGTGTAACGGCAGGGGGTAGGGAGACGGACAAGTGAGCCCTAATCTACCCGCCACTCTGTCCCTGCCTACTTGCAACGACCCGCCCTAGGCGACGGGGTACAACTGGGCGGCGGTCCCTGCGCTCAGTAAGTGCACGACAAACACGACAAACATACAAGGAACACAAGCAAGGAAAAGGGGCCGTTGCCCACGGCAACACCGTGAGCAACCAGAGTGGTGAACGAGCCGAGTCAAGCCAGGAGTGTGCGAGGTACAAAACGAACAGCAGAAGAGTAGTCGGTAAGCCAGGGTCGGTATGGAGCAGGATCAAAAATAGCAGGAGCTGTAGCTGGGCCAGGAACCACAAGGAAGGAAACCAAAGCAATAACAAGCACCGAGGGACAGGAAGTGCAGGCTTAAATAGACCGAGGGCGGGAGCTAGCTGAGTCTGGCCAGGTTACGATAGGCTCTCCCACTCCTAAGCCTGCCAGCCTGAATGGTGGAAGCAGGAGTCAGTCTCAGGGATGTATTCTCAGGTGCTGACTGATTAGTTCTGGGAGTTAACCCAGCAGTGCCTGGCAGATCCTTTACATGTGTATTATGTTCGTGTATGTTCGTGTGATACTGTCTGCTGAGCCCTGTATCTGATCCTCCTACAATGTGCAGTCGCTCAGAAAATGGCGGCGCACAGTGTAGGAGGTTTGAAGATTCAAACCCTTCCTTCTCCTGGCACTAGCCAGAAGAAGGAAGGGGGGGATTGTGTGAGGACACTAGAGGAGAGTGTGTCCACCCCAAACTTGCAGCATAAAACAATGAGGTTGCTTTACCACATTGACCATGCTGCAATTTTTGGGAGCTGCTCCCTCTAGTGCCCAGCACATGGAAATGTTATAAATTAGAATCTAATTTATAATATTTCCTGACTTGAAAAACAATAATAATAATTTCTAGCGACACATTCCCTTTAAGCTTTATTCTGGTCGCTCCTGTACCTGTTCTAGTCCGAAAGGTCGAACTAGCCCACCAGAATACCAGAGGATACTCCAGTAGGCCTAGGCTCTGAGACAATACTGGGCTCCAAAGGTCCAGGAGAAGACAACATTTGGTGGTGACTTTGGAGCCAATCACTTACCACTAGGGTCTATTTCTTATGGGCTGATTCACAAATAACCTATTAGACCTTTTTGATGATATGTCCTGTGTACAATTAATGATAACATCAAAGATTATGATGAAGTTAGGAGTGGATGTGCCTGTTATGTATAGATGGAGGATGGGCCCTCAAATCCTCTGTCCTGGTGGGCCCAAGAAACTCCAATCTGATGCTGCTGGTCCTTCTCTAATTTTTAATTTTGCTTCACCAAAATCAACATCAAAATGTTGATTTAGAGAGGACCTGTCCTCTCTTCCTAACATGTATCTTTTAGTAAATATTTGTATTCCCTAAGAAATAAAAAATTCCCCCCAAAAAATTCTTAAAACTTTATATTGTACTGTTCCTCTACTATTCCCCCTGAAAATATATAAATAAATTGTCATTTGGGCATTACCATTCACTTTTTCCAATAGAGTGTGTCCCTACACAGTCTGACACTGTCAGTACTGATTGGCCAGGATGGGGACACATCACACTAACAAGCGGAATGGTAACAACCAGTTTATTCATACATTTCCAGGAAGAATAACAGAAGAACAGCAGAAGTCAGAGTTCTATTAAATATGCTTCAGAGTTGTGAGTTCAAGGTAAAAACAATAATTTACTAAAACAGATATGTTAGGAGAACGGACAGGTCTTTTTTAATCGTGAAAATAATTCTATGGGCCAACAGTTTCCTCTAAAGCAAGTAATTCAATATAATATTTCTATTATAAAATCATCTAGCCGTGGGCTTCTCGATACTCAGATGTCCTGGGGGAGGGGTCATTAATCATTTAAGAGATAAAAAGATCCCTCAACAAGTAATAATGTTGCTATGAAATATAACGCTACCGTTAGTAAGAATGACGAAATGTCTTTTGGGGGGAACAAAATGTAACTGCAATAATCTAAGGTCATCTTGGGAACACAATATGTGACTATTTGTCCTATTTGTTATCACAGGACTGTCCCGAAGATTACAGCTTAAGTGTTGACTGCGGTCTATTAGGTTGATGAAGTCATAGAGGGTTTACTTTGCAATATTTTGGAAAAGATTTGGTAATTTTGTCACTGAGTGTGCTCAAATCATTGACTTTAGTTGTTGGGTTAGTGTGAAGGGAACAGCCCCCCACCCCATGAAGTATTTCCTGTAGGTCAATCCTGAGTTGTAACATTGGCCACATAGGTCACAAAACGAAAAAGAAAATTGGCTATATGCCAGCACATTAGAATTTATACTGTAGAATTAGCCAACGTTTTATAATTTGTTTTTTTGTTTACAGAGATTTGATTGCTACGTTGTGGCGGCCATTTTTGCATAAGTGACAACCGGAAATGCAGCTATATGGCTTCTCTTCAAAAACAGACTCGAGGTTGAACTAGTGAATGCAACTGTGCCCACTTATTGAGTGGATGAAATGGCACATATTAATTTTCCCCTTGAAATTGTAATTAAAGGGTATGGAGCCCTGTTTACTGGCTGCTAGGAAACTTAGCACTTACTATTTTTAACTTGCCAGGGCATCAGGAAAGGGTACTCTGTCATCCCCTTGCTGAATGACTGAAGTAGATGTCAGCCCTCATATGGGCACTTTGGTAAAAAATTGTCAGGGCGTCTGCAAAACAGCAAGGCCCACAAAATACTGAAAATCTACCTATTGTTTTATGTTAAAAAAATTTAAATCATGATCTCAAATATCTATTAGTTGATCTCTAGAGGTTAATCAAGAGTTGGGGTGGAAGAAATGGCACAAAAGTTTGCCAAAATCCATCAAGATAGTATGTAAACAGAACTGGTTCCCATTTTATGCAGCCTACAAGGAGGTGGAAGGTCCAATCTTTTTAGAATTAAACCTTGTCGTTTGCCTGGTTTTCCACTCCCCTTAAAGAGGTTGTGTCCATTCGGGCATTGCCTATTTATATGCCTTATTAGGGCATATAGGCATCATAGGGGTTTGTCCCAAGCTCCGGATGTTCCTCTATTAGTCAGAGCAGAGCTCCTTCTCTGGAGGACTCAACACGGCCATGTAATGTTACATTACTGGTGATATCAGCTCATAGCTGAGGATTTTTTATCAGTAGTACTTACTGGGCTGGCTCCATTCTAAATGGGGTTGTATTATTGAGGTCAGACCTTTATTACTAGTCTTGCAAATATATGCAGCAAAAGGCATGTCGCCATCTGAAGGTCTAAACAATAAATCCCATTATAGAGGAAAATGTAGTATTATAATAGCTCATTCTATAAAACATTTATATGACATAGCATTACTTCGAATTAAAAAGTCCTTTTCATATATGTTCCTAGTAACAAGTATTCATTGGGCGCCCCGGGGTATGAGATCCACTAAACAGTTCATGAGGATGATGATAATAACAATAATCCCCATCATCCATTTTAACGACTGTAGTAAAACAAGACTGTTTTTGAGTTTCAAGCTGTCGAGGAACAGCTACTAAAGCTCAACCTAGTTCTCGAAACATAGTACAAAAATGTACAACAACCACGCACTTTGCCTAATCAATGACATATGAGTTTATTATTCTGACCCGTCCCTCAAATATTGAGATGAAAGGTGAGAAAATAAATGAAAGGGTGAATCTGAGTCTTAATTGAACTTTGTAAATGATGCGTCTTTCAAAATAGTCGAATTCAGTGAGCCCGGCACATCACTATCAGCCAGGACATTCCTCAGTTGGGTTGAGCTGTGAAGTTATATTTAAATTTAGTTTTGAGCTCATTTCCTCTCAGAGATTGTTCTTTAAATAAAACTTACCCTACAAGCACTATTTTAAGGCAATATCAGCACATGTATATCACACTACATGTACTAAGCCCTTCCCTGGAGCTGACTCGAGGATTTAAAATGCTGAAATCTATGAAACATTCCGGGTCAACATGTAGAAAGGACACCAAAGTTTGGGTGTAAATAAATAATAATTTACCTCTTTATGGCCTACAGGGCCAAACAAAATTTTTTTGTTTTTATCTTGCAATTCTGGAATGTATAACTTTTTTTTTCTTTTTTGGGTCGATGAAGGGACAAGCTGTACATTCTATACGTTCCTTCTAAGGGTACATATACTGTTGGTTCCTGGTATATTTCAATTTGGACGATGAGAAAAAAGAAATTATTTTGTAATTATTTTCTCTTTTAATATGAATCATATATATATATATATATATATATATATATATATATATATATATATATATATATATATATATATATATATATATCCCAACAGTCATGTTTTTTAAATGAGTCAGCACAGAGGTGGAATTTAGGAAAATTTGCATACAAATGGGCGTTTTTGCACCCCCTCCCACAATAGCACCCTAGGTGGTTATCTATTCTACCGATTCCTCGTTCCACTTATGCATACCACTGGTATCCCATAACAGACAGTCCTGGGGTCCATTGTCAGGTTTATCCACAATGATGCCAGCAATCCACTGTGCAGTGTGTTCATCCAATGTGCATGGGCGAAATTAGGTTTTAAGGGGTTAACTACTGGGATCTGAGTTTTACAGCTGGTAATTATGTGGACATAGTGCCAGTGCTATGCAATCACCATGATATAAAAGAACATCAAGGCACCTTATTTGCCTCAGGCCCTTGACGTAATATTATGTCAAGATGTGAGTAGATGTTAAAGGAATACTAAACCTAAAGTATAAAGATAAATAAGATCCAGCATGTGAGAGGAGCTGCTAATATCAATAACTTATAGTCATTCAGACAGACGTAATTATGAAGCCATCTGATTAAAACACCCTGCAGAATACGCTGGGTTGACACATTGCATATGGAATTTCAGTTGCGGAATAAACGCTGAAATTCAGCAACAAAGTTCAGTAAAAGTTACAGAATATAAATAGGGTTGTAATAAACCCAATTCACAAACAACATAAAAAATCGATTGCAAATGCTAGCCATATGGCGGAATTTCGTTGGTGCAGATTTCATCCAAATCCAAAGCCAAATCCGCATCAAAATTAACGACACACATGTTAATAAGTTCTCTTCTAAGATGTCTTTTTGCCAAGCCCAATTTTCCCAGTTTCTCCTTGTAAGAGAGACCCCTCATCTTATTTAAGAATCTAGTTGCCCACCTTTACGCCTTCTTCAGGCCAAAATAGAACACCATTCTGGAGATGTGGTCAAACAAGGGATTCATTTAGGGGCAATATTACATTTGGCCTTATCTCTCTTCTTTGCTTTTGCAGCTGCTGCTTGACATTGAGTGCTGCTGCTTAGCTTTCTTGTAACCAGAATACCCCAGTCCTCATCGTGTATTGTTATTCCTAGTTGTATTCCATTTAATATATATTCAGTAATAGGCGTATTGTTTTCCATTTTCAACATTCAGTTCCCTCAGCCCTGTTCTTGTCCATACGGCCAGTATGAATTATCACATATAAATATAATATAAAATTGGAATATCAGGCTTAACCACTATCCTTATGTATTGTCTATATATAGTAATTCCACAGTTATCGGTCTGCTGTGAGAACACAGGGTGAAATAAATCCTCTCAATGTATACTTTGTATAGTTTGAACAACAGGCACCACCATATGGGATCTTGTTTTGCAGAACTTTGGCAAAAAAATCAAGGATTTTGTTTCTTGAGTTTTAAGAAGTTTTCATCACTTTTTCCTTCTTGCATAAAAATACAACCCTAACTACTTTACCAGGAAAACTCTTAGGTTTGAAAAATAATTGTGCTCCATGCCAGCGCCTGCTATTGAAATTACCATCAATTCAGTTTCAGTTTTAAATCTCATGAAGAAGATACATTTTCACAAGAAATTCACCTTATACCATGAGCGACTCCGCTGCCATAAGGAGCAGCTGTGTTATTTGAGTATAATCTTCCTGAGACTATAGTCAGTAAGAGTCTTGCAGACAAAAAAATCATTATCCTAAAAAATATATCTAGTACAGAAAGCTGCAACTGCCCATTACGCCCTTGCCCCCTACTACTATTTGCCCCCCACAATAAATCCGCAAAAGTTGCTTGGGGCTCAAAGAATAGTCATATTGCCACTTACCTCTCATGGCACCAGAACACTTGTCAACCTTGTGCATGGGCATCCATTTTCCTAACATTGTCCAGTATAGAACTATAGTATACTCCAGTGTCTATAAGACTAGTTTCACACCACGTTTTGGGACTATGATTGGTGGCACCACTTTTGAAATGCTCCACCAAACATATGCCCTATATGTATGCATTTGTGTTCCACATGCATACATTTGCCATTGACTCTGATTAAAAAAACATATACCGTAAAGTATAGGGATTTTTTTTGCATACAGTCGACTGCACTTTCAATACATTGAAGGGAAAGATATACCGACGTACCGGCCAAAAAAATGACAAAAAGACACTCCTTTTGGATATGTTTGGCTAATGATAGCCTATGAGCCCATTATATGCATACTGGTAAAAACAGTGATCTTTCTTATTTCTTTTTTTCTTGAAACATGAAATAGAAATAGTGTACCTATCGCAGTGCAGGTCTTATGCAGATGTTCAATATGTAGACAAACCAATGGAGATCTGTTGAAACGCAAATCATGTGTAAAGAAATAAGACCTAAGAATCACTACTCCAAGGCCAAGTCAAGTTTGATAAGTGACTTTATTTGTCCAACCATCACTTCAACAAAAAATTGGATGAAAATTTTATATCTCATTAAATCGGCCTTTTAAAATACATAATTTTGTGCCCTTTATAAGGTCTATTGGATGATAATAACAAATGTGCTACAGATATAGTTAAGAACTTGTGATATAAGTATAAAACAAGATGTAGCTCTTGATTAGTACAAGATAAGTAATACTATTTTGAACCAGGCTACTTAAAGGCATTTTCTAGTTATAAGAAATTGATGGCCTATTCTCAGGATAGGCCATCAATATCTGATCTGTGTATTATACTTCAGAACTGCACTCACTATTCTGCTGGTGGAGTACCTGTGTGCATACATTACATTACTTATCCTGTACTGATCCTGAGTTACAGCCTTTATCATACTCCAGAGCTGCACTCACTATTCTGCTGGTGGAGCCACTGTGTACATACATTACATTACTTATCCTGTACTGATCCTGAGTTACAGCCTTTATCATACTCCAGAGCTGTACTCACTATTCTGCTAGTGGAGCCACTGTGTACATACATTACATTACTTATCCTGTACTGATCCTGAGTTATATCCTGTATTATACACCAGCGCTGCACTCACTATTCTACTGGTGGAGTCACTGTGTACATACATTACATTACTTATCCTGTACTGATCCTGAGTTACATCCTGTATTATACTCCAGAGCTGCACTCACTATTCTGCTGGTGGAGTCACTGTGTACATACATTACATTACTTATCCTGTACTGATCCTGAGTTACACCCTGTATTATACTCCAGAGCTGCACTCACTATTCTCCTGGTAGAGTCACTGTGTACGCACATAACATTACTTATCCAGTACTGATCCTGAGTTATATCCTGTATTATACTACAGAGCTGCACTCACTATCTGCTGGTGGAGTTAGGGTATGTGCACACACACTAATTACGTCCGTAATTGACGGACGTATTTCGGCTGCAAGTACCGGACCGAACACAGTGCAGGGAGCCGGGCTCCTAGCATCATAGTTATGTACGATGCTAGGAGTCCCTGCCTCTCTGCAGGACAACTGTCCCGTACTGTAATCATGATTTCAGTACGGGACAGTAGTTCCACGGAGAGGCAGGGACTCCTAGCATCGTACATAAGTATGATGCTAGGAGCCCGGCTCCCTGCACTGTGTTCGGTCCACTACTTGCGGCCGAAATACGTCCGTCAAATACGGACGTAATTAGTGTGTGTGCACATACCCTTACTGTGTGCATATATGACCTTACTTATCCTGTACTGATCCTGAGTTACATCCTGTATTATATTGCAGAGCTGCACTCACTATTCTGCTGGTGGAGTCACTGTGTACATACATTACATTACTTATCTTGTACTGATACTGAGTTGCATCCTGTTTTATACTCCAGAGCCGCACTCACTATTCTGCTGGTGGACTCACTGTGTACATGTATTACATTACTTATCCTGTACTGATCCTGAGTTACATCTTGTATTATACTCCAGAGCTGCACTCACTATTCTGCTGGTAGAGTCACTGTGTACATACATTACATTACTTATCTTGTACTGAACCTGAGTTACATCCTGTATTATACTCAAGAGCTGCACTCACTATTCTGCTGGTGGAGTCACTGTGTACATACATTACATTACATTACCCATACTGAACCATACTTAAATGACTTTCTATGAAATTGATCCCAGTGTGTCTGAGACATGGAAATTACATTGTAAATCTCATTGGGGACAAGGACTAATGTGAATAATGACAATTTCTGTACAGCACTGTGAAATATGTTGGCGCTATATAAGCAACAGGAAATTATTAAATAATACAAACACTATAATGTCTGTCATCCTGTAATGGATATAGTTGTTCATAGGAGTATAGCAAGAATATAGGACAGTATAGGAATACTTACGCTTTTTGCGTAAATCAGTTGTGACCTCCCTTGAACCGGAATATCTTAAATATTGAAGAATTGATTTATGGAGTTAATACTTTACCTTTACTTTGCATCTGCATAGTTCCTATATTTCAGGTCACACATTTACTACTCCTCTGTTTCATTACATTCTTTAATTCTTGGAATATAATAAGTAGGTTTAAAGCCTCTGCATGAAATTATTGTCTGCCACTAATGATGAGCGAATCTGAAAATTTCCTTTGCGAACGTTTCACGGAAGGAATGAATTTCGCATTTTAGATTCCTATTTAAGCCTCCATTGTCTTTTATAGGGAAACTACAACTCTGAAACACATGGAAAGCGAATTTTGTAGGGAATAGAGCTTGCACACTGCTTGTGACACGCATGCTGCCGCACAGGGTACGGTCTGCTGCCTCTCCTGTGCCTTAGACTTACATAAGTGGCTCTCCAGAATCCTGCTCAATGTTTGGAATGATCTAACTAAAACTTCTGTTAGATGTGATCTGGGCACACCTCCCTATGTCAGTATTTCCCAGTCCAGTCTTCAAGGAATGCCAACAGGTTGGGTCTTGATGACTTCCCATAAAGAAAGCACACGTGATTTAGTGAAACTAATTAAATCTCCTATGCAAAGTTTAATTTAGTTCCTTAAGATCTGGATTTGGAAATACTGCTCTATGTCATGCCTGGGCAAGACATTATGGGTCATGTAGTTACCAGAGCTACTGCCTGCAGCCCGTGATTTCAACAATCAAGATGGCGGACAGAAGTTGGACTTTTTTATTTTCTTAATAGCAAGTTAGAGGTGGTATGGGGGAAATATAAGAACACTGTGATAATGTGGACTAGATTATGGGGCACTGGGAATAATTCCATGCGTCTGCTGGAGATGCTGTTTAAAGGGGTTCTCCTACCATGACAGTCCCGTTTTCAAATAAGACCAGCCCATCAATTAGCTGATCTCTGGGGTCCTGCTTCTGAAACCCCAGCAAAATAGCTGTTATCTCTGGCGGACATTGCAGACAGCCACACATTCCCCCTGCAGCACGGTGGATCTCGAGTTGAAGGTCCAAGGAGTAAGAACCATTTTGAATTCAATATAGGGATTCTCATTCTTCATATTCTCTATATATAACAGAGAAAGGCCAAGAGATATAGTCCTTCATTAAGCAGTACATGTCATTAATTACAGGCGATAAATGGCCAAGTATATGAGATTATATTACGAGCGCCGTTCTTTAAGACCAACTTCTTCAATGGAAACCTTTATGTGAAATCCTAAAGTTAAAAAGAATCACAGTTTAATAACCACTTTCACAACTAGCCAGCAAAAATAAAATCTGTCAGCGAATTGCATTGCAGGAAAAGTGCGAAGGATAAGTACACATTCTGAGAGGCCACCACTGAGTTTTCTATAAATATGACCTCATAAAAACAGCAATCAATTAGCAATTTCTGCTTGGAGAAGAGAATGGCTCAGCATGTCTTATTTTTATATATAATGACACTGTTTGAGGCCAGAGTTTTTGTAAATTTGAGAAGAAGTGTAGAACAACTCTCCCTTATTGGAAATCAAATAGCTTTTGAAGTGTAATTTTTAGCTATATACTGACTTTGGGGTAAAGTTTTTAGGACCAACTTTAGTTTTAGTCCATAAATTAGCGGGTATAGAGCCACTGTTGTATGACAGTCCCTGTGTAAAGTAAATCACAAACACCGATCAGTCATAACATTAAAACCACCTGCCTAATATTGTATAGGTGTTCCTTGTGCCGCCAAAAGAGCACTGACCCATCAAGGAATGGACTCCACAAGACCTCTGAAGGTGTCCTGTGGTAACTGGCACCAAGACGTTAGCAGCAGATCCCATAGGTCTTGGACACCATGGATTAGACTTGTTTTTCCAGCCCATCCCACAGATGCTCGAACGGAATGAGATTTGGAGAACTTGGAGACAAGTGAACACCTTTAACTCTTTGTCATGTTCCTTAAACCCGTCCTGAACTATTTTCGTAGGGTGACAGGGGCATTAGCCTTCTGAAAGGGGCCACTGCCCTTAGGAAATACTGCTGCCATGAAGGTGTGTACTTACGCCTCATGCACACGACCGTGTGTGCCGTACAAGTCCCGTCTGTGATCCGATGAAAGATAGGATTGTAAAGTGCTGCGTAATATGTTGGCGCTATATAAATAAAGATTATTATTATTATTATTATTATTATTATAGGACATGTTCTATCTTTCCTCGGATCGGAGACTCGGACCATTTTTCACGGACCCGATTCAATGGGTCCGAATGGGTCCGTGTAAAGGATCTGCCAGGCACAGCTTCGGGGTTAACGCCCATAGATAATCAGTTTGCACCTGCTTCTATGTCTGTGAGACTGACTCCATCTTCCACCACTCAGGGTGGCAGGCTTAGGAGTGGGAGAACCTATCACAGCCTGGCCAGACGGAGCTAGCTCCCGCCCTCTGTCTATTTATACCTGCCTTTCCTGTTCCTCCTTTGCTTGTGATTCTTCTCGTTTGGTTTCCTGGCCCTGCTGCAGCTTTCTTGTACTATTTTCCTTGCTTCATATTGACCCCAGCTTGCTGACTACTCTCCTGCTCTGCGTTTGGCACCTCGTACTCTCCTGGTTTGACTCGGCTTGTTCACTTCTCTTGTTGCTCACGGTGTTCCTGTGGGTAACTGCCCCTTTCTCCCCCTAGCTCTGTGTACCCTTGTCTGTTTGTCTGTCATGCACTTATTGAGCGTAGGGACCGTCGCCCAGTTGTACCCCGTCGCCTAGGGCGGGTCGTTGCAAGTAGGCAGGGACTGAGTGGCGGGTAGATTAGGGCTCACTTGTCTGTCTCCCCACCCCCGTCATTACAGTCCGTGAAGACTATCGGGTGCCACTCGGATGCCGTCAAAAATGGCCCGAGCCATCAACATGATGTATAAGAATGCGTGATTCATCATACACGGCCTCCTTCTTCCATTGCTCAACGGTCCTGTTTTTAGTGGTGGACAGGGGTCAGCATGGGCACTCTGACCGATCTGCTTCAATCATATTCTCGACCTTGCTCTTTGACCTGGGTGGAAACAGGGAATGGGGAATAGGTCACACCAGTGGGCACATGTCCATTGAAGTTGGTCTGTCGCTTGTCATGAAAGACATTCAAAGTAAGCTGATAGGTCCCAACATGACTAAAAATACACGTCAGATCAAATGTTTCATAGATATCTGGCTTCGATCGTCATCCGTCACGATCTTTCGTGTCACAAAAAGGGGCCAACAGTTGGTTAGTTTAGTATTGTGATATCGAGTAAATTTATGCCTTCCATCGAAGGTATAAAGTGGCATACATCACTCTTAGAGTTCCCATTGTAAAGAAAAGACTATACTTACACTTATACTAGTATATTTTTTCTTACTATATGCTTCTGTATAAAAAAGCACAGCAGACTCTGCCTTCCTATACAGTGGTAAATGTTCCCTATAGGCACATTTGGCGAATGTGCCGGGATCTCTCCCAACGCATACGAACGTAGTAAAAAAAATATTATATGAACGCAACCTTGATGGGACCTCTACCAGCCACGGGTTGTCTGTATTCTGAGAATGTCCATGGTTATGTGGAGAGCAGCTATTTGTAACACAAATGGTCAAATACTTCTTACTAATCTTTTTCTTAAGACTTTAAGTAACAACAAATCCTGACAAACAATATAAAGAAGAAGTCCTACTGTGTAATGACGCCTACTGAGATACTTTGGGATAAAAGTTGACCAGTCAAGGGAAGGGCGAAACATGTTTTATCTTTTGTGTTATTCTGAATCCTCTTTCTTGCTGGACTGATTAGGAAATAACTTGGCATCGAGCAAGTCATTACTGGTGAGTAGAAAGCCCGGGCTACAATGATCACAACTTCCCTACTGCTGATTACATACCACAGTCAACAAGGTTCCCTTATTTCCTATCACTATGAAAGACCCTAAATTACCGTACCTTATTTAAAGGGAAACGGAATAAAAATGTGACGTAATCAAACTCTTTTCATTTCATTGTCTCCAAGCTATATTTACAGTGTAAGACAAGTTATTTAAATAATATTATATACATAAATATATATATCTATATATATAGATATATATATATCTATATATCTATGTATCTCTATATATATATATATAAATATATATATATATATATATATATATATATAGATATATAGATATATAGATATATATATATATATAAAAAATAAAATATATATATAGATATATATATATATATATATATATATATATAGACAATCAACTCAGGTTTGATCCATTAAGACAAAATGGTTGCTATGGATTCACTGCTTAGCAACTGCAGCCTATTATATGAGGTTGCCAAAGAGCAGGTCCCTACAGCTAGTCCATCTCGTATTACTAGGACTGAATTGGGAGTAAGATAAGGTCAGAGCATGACCATATTTTTCTTTATCTCTTACTGCCATATGAAATTTGCATTAAAAGGGCAATTTCTGGGATATTTTAAGTGTTCTTGGATAGAACTTAGGTAGAGCTTAAAGAGGACCTGTCATCTCCCATGACTTGTCTGTTTTGATAAAAACTTGTATAATAACAATTCTTTAGCATGTTTTCTAAAAACTTTGCATTTTGCCGTTCTTCCTCCTTGTCAATGGGGTGTGTCCATACAGTCCCTGACACTGTCAAATCAGTGCTGACAGTGTCAGACTGTTTAGGGACACACTCTATTTACATGGGGAATGGTAACGTCCAGTTTTCAATTTAAAGTACAAAAAAAATCCCATTATTTCCTCCTTTAATATCCTCCTCTCTTTTGTTCCTATGCTGTCTCATATTTCTATCAAAACTGTGAGATATATAAATAATTTTTCTATATATGTCCCAGGAGATGAGACAGTCACCTCTTCTTACAAACATCAGATAGACTTATTTCTAGTTGTAAGGCAACTGGCTGTAGCAGGAATCCTCCCATAATGGTCTATCTGCAATAGGGTACCATGTATGCTACTTGTGAAGCCCTATCCCTATCAAGTTTTTTTTAAATTGACTTTAATCATTAATTTCTAGGTTTTGCTGTCCCTTTAACATGAAAAATTACTTGATTGGCCACTTTTCCCTCTGGGCGCTAAAATTAGAAAAATTTACCACAAATGGCTTCACTATAGAAAACCTTTTGGGTTGGATGGTGACTTTGAGAATTGCTTGAATCTACTCACTGTTAAATTCTATTAAGTTATATCTAGGTGGTCTAATAGATCATACAGGCCATGATGACATATGACATAAAGCTTCCAAGAGCTTATGAAAGAAAAAATTATAGTATTAGCCAATAAATGGAAAATTAGCTGTCTAACTTCATCTCCGAACATGCTCTGCCAGGCAAAAGGTAATGCAACATGTCAGAAAATTATAGTTTGGCGCTAGCAGTCTTATCCTATTACCACTATTTATTATCTGGGGAAGGGATGAAACCAGTTATTCCCTTTCTGACAGTCGGGCATTAATATTTACCAATGTACAAGAATGCAAAACTTTTACTGGTACATACCTGAAGGAATAACCAGAACCCTCAAAGGAAGACTGAATGTAGAAAGTGCACGGACTTAATATGTCTCAACTGTCTCAATATGTATCCCAGGAGATCAGCCATTTCTCCCCTTCTCCTTCTCACTAACCTCTGTCTGGCTGTAAGGCAACTAGCTGCAGCAGGAGCCCTCCCCCCTGCTCTGTCTTTAATAGGAGACTAGGATAGCTAAGCCCCAACCCCATGAAAGGGAATACCAGCTGAATAAAGGGCTCATGCACATGGCCGTATTATAAATCCGAGTTGTGTGGAGCCATAAGATGGTAACCATATACTTCTATGGGGCCCTACTAAAACTTTTTTTGCCTTTCGACTTCATATGGAGGCATGCTGAGTTTTTTTCTGACATATTCTCCATTGCATACTGTATTTTCGGAGATATTCTTAGTGTACCATAGGGTTCTGTTTGCTACCCTACAGCCATGTTTGTGGGCAGTAATGGATACAAACAGCAGAGGGCTCCAATCAAGAACATTATATGGGCCCCTTGTTCTTGAATAACTCAGCATAGAGCCCCCTCTTGTTTCTCTTTGATCCATTAAATTCATTATCTCAGTCCCTTACATGCAATTTAATAGTACGATGCTGCTCTTTAGATGAAAGAAGACCTCTATATCAGCCTGAGGAGGACATGTCATGGCCCCATTATTAGTCTTTACATGTACTGCAGCCTGATCCATACTTAAACAGGTTGTCTGGTTTAGAAAACCCAATTTCAAATACCCTATTTGGAAATTTTGAGAATTTATTCAGAACTTCCTATAATCCACCAAATTAGAGAACAGATACAAGGAGCATATCTCGCTTATATATAACTACATGAAATTACAATTTTGGAAATAATGTATGTTTTTGAATTGTACATTTAGACATTTTTGAATAGAGTTTTTGAACATGAGATATGAATTGGCCACGATGGGTTAGACGCGTTTGCACATCTCCAGCGAATGTCGAACTATAAGAATGCGTCTCTAGATAGTGCAAAAATCTAAGTGCAGCCGTAAAACTATTAAGGGGACGGATCTTTTTGTACATGATAAAATACCTTACCCTGATGTAGACAAGAGGCCAATGCATAATATAAATAAAATGAATGTATCTGGCTGCGTTCAGTGCAACTGTTTAGTTAAGAATTCTAATTTTACTGCATCTCCTGTAACACTATCTGCAGGCAATCTGTCTTTAACGGCAGGGGAAAAAAAGATGTCCCAGACCACCCTGAATTTGCCATCAAGTTCAACACTATTCTTCGCTATGAAATATTAGACTTTGGCTACTGCCTTTTAAGCTCCATTTAAGCATTGACCTCAAGTTACATGATAAATCGCAATGTAAACCCACCATGATTTATCCTCGGCGGAGGAGCACAATGCTCGGAGATGCTACTTTCAGGACCATGGTTTCTAATTTCACGTATGACCAGATGAACCAGTTAATTCACCTCAACGATCTTTGGTATGATATGACCCAATGTCCAAACGTGCTGCAAACTACGATTCATGTATGAAAATTCAAAAATATACAAAAGTAAAAAAAAAGTCAATACAAGAAGCTGGACAAAATAATGGTATGGAAAAGTTAATTTGTCAACTTTCCTGACATGTCAGTTTTAGTAAATACTTGTATTCCCCATGATATAACAATTCTGGAGCATCTTTTCTTAGAACTCTAAGTTGTGCCGTTCCTCTGTTATTCCACCTAAAAATATATGAATAAATTGAAAACTGGGTGTTACCATTCCCCTTGTCAATCTCCCTACACAATCTGAGACTGACAGCACTTATTGGACATTGTCAGACTGT
The DNA here is from genome assembly GCF_050947455.1 of Rhinoderma darwinii. Taxonomy (NCBI): domain Eukaryota; kingdom Metazoa; phylum Chordata; class Amphibia; order Anura; family Rhinodermatidae; genus Rhinoderma; species Rhinoderma darwinii. The sequence goes on from NC_134690.1 coordinate 393,341,221, forward strand.
GTGGGGACACACCTCCAACTAGTAACAACCAGTTGTCTATTTAATTCATAAATTTGCAGGAGGAATAACAGAGGAACAGCACAATGCAGAGGCCTAATAAAAGGTGCTCAAGAATTGTCAGATCTAAGCTTCTCTTTACTCTGGGGCAAAGATTCTGTTTTCTGCCAAGCCCTGTTCCTAAATACCCTGTCCATGAATGGATTGTTGGCCCCGTTTGAAGCCAGGTTCTGGGGTACATGCCATGTACATGACAATTATGGAAAATGACAACCCCTATTTCATAAACCCCAATATTTTTCAACTCTGGCATAGTGTTAGCTAAGTATTTGTGCATAAATGTATTTCTTGTATTACATGGGACTAGATGGTTTATAATATTTTATGTTAGAAAATAAAATAAATACATTGAACAATACAACATTTACATTTCTCTAAGAGTTTATGTAGATGCAATTTTTTTATTTTATTTTTGAAATCTAATTTTGATATTTTTGGGTATAATAATGGTACACAAACAAGAACAAAAAAAATACAAGAAGATAGAACCTAGCAAAGGCCGACACAACCAAAGTCAGCAAAACAGGAAAGTAGAAGTTCTGTTCAGAGTACGTTCACACTCGAGGCTGAAAAGGATGCAACAAAAAGTCAACTGTGCATAGAAAAAGGCCCAAAAAAAAAATTACAGAAAAATTCAAGAAAAGTCAAGGCTTAATACAGAGGCGTAGCTAGGTTCTCCAGCACCCGGGGCAAAGATTCAGTTTGGCGCCCCCCCCCCCAACCTCTTTCCCGACATCTCCTTCCCCCTCGCCGTGTTTGTTTTCTCTACCAATCGACGTGTCATTTATTTTTATGTAACCCGAGCATAAAAACATTAACATATTTGTGGGCTATATACAGGGGTGGGCTATATCTACAGGGGGACTATATCTTCAGGGGGACTATATCTTCAGGGGTGGGCTATATCTACAGGGGTGGGCTATATCTACAGGGGTGGGCTATATCTACAGGGGTGGGCTATATACAGGGGGACTATATCTACAAAGGGTGGGCTATATCTACAGGGGGGCCTATATCTACAGGGGGGGCTATATCTACAGGGGGGCTATATACAGGGGGACTACATCAACAGGGGTGGGCTATATCTACAGGGTGGGCAAAAAAAAGCAGAGGATTGGAGCAGCACTGTGAACAAATGCCTGACTAGGCTGGTGCAAAGCTTCAAAAATAAAGGAGTGACCTCTCCTTATGTGTTAGATATCCAAAAAAGAGAACGTGAAGCAGCACTCAAATAAAGTGAATTTATTCATCCAACATGGAACCACCACCGTGGTCATGAGAGGGACATAGACATTTGGTTATTTGGCCAATGTATGGTGCTGTTATTTGGACATCATACGGTCATTTATGGGGGAAGGTGACAGCAGAAGGTCCTGCACTGGGCACCATCCACCCTAAGGCCGGCCTCCTGTGATGGCGCTTCGTCCCTTGTGACCGTTGTAGCAGTCAAATGGGATGCCATGTTATTACAGGAGGCTGATAGCACGAAGAACAGCGAGGGGAACAAGAAGCAGTCACTATGGCAACATCAGGGGAGCTGAGGATTAACTTTTTTCTCTTTGAGGCCTCGTGCACTTGGACGTGCCTGTAATCACGGTCCGCGATTATGGGCACGGCCGGCCGTTGGCGTCCGCGGACATCAACCCGCATGTTCGGCCGGTGCGCCCATACAAAGTATGGGAGCATGGTCCGTAAAAAGCAAAAGATAGGACATGTCCTATCTTTTGCGGAGGCTTTCTACGACCTGGACACCTTCCCGTTAATATACGGGAAGGTGTCCATGGTCAATAAAAATGAATGGGCCCGTAATTGCAAACTCTTATTACAGTCCGCAATTAGGGACGAAATTTACGGTCGTGTGTATGGGTCCTTAAACAGGAATTTGGTCATTTTTATTCCTACTTGAAATTTTCGCTGCGGATCCGCAACTTTTTCACAGCAAAAATCGCAACGTTTACAATTTGTTGCAGATTTTCACTTCCCCATTATACATATGTAATACAAATAAATCTGCACTGGAGGTCAATTTCTGAAAGTTTTCTCTGATGATTATTTCCGCAGCGTGTTGGTGAAATACGTTACAATTTCATCCACTTTGCTGCTACTGTCATGCGCTGCATTTTTCCGACTGCAAATCCAGACTGAAAATCTACAGCAAATCCGCTATGTGTGAACGTAGCCTAAGGGTATGTGCACACACACTAATTACGTCCGTAATTGACGGACGTATTTCGGCCGCAAGTACAAGACCGAACACAGTGCAAGGAGCCGGGCTCCTAGCATCATACTTATGTACGATGCTAGGAGTCCCTGCCTCGCTGCAGGACAACTGTCCCGTACTGAAAACATGATTACAGTACGGGACAGTTGTCCTGCAGCGAGGCAGGGACTCCTAGCATCGTACATAAGTATGATGCTAGGAGCCCGGCTCCCTGCACTGTGTTCGGTCCGGTACTTGCGGCCGAAATACGTCCGTCAATTACGGACGTAATTAGTGTGTGTGCACATACCCTAATACCGATAGAATACTGATGACAAACTGATGCAATATCATCTGTAATATGTCTGTAATGTGGATCCGTAATACTTGCGTTTACAAATACGCTTGTGTAAAACAGACCTAATTCACCCATTTTTTGAATTTTTTTATAGCAATATTTTTGATCCTACTGACCTCTCATACCTGTATGTATGTGGGGTGACAACGATCAATGTACTTCTGAATTCTCACTTGCTGCTCTTCTACGTATTTAAAGGGGTTGTCCGAGATAAAATGACTATGTGTTAATGCTTGTAATTTATTAATGTTGTAATATACTTACATTTTCCAAAGTGGCCCCGTTTCCAGATGCTGCCCTGGGGTACTTGGCGGGTGACGTCACTCTCTGGCTGCTGTATTGAGCTACAATTCTTTTCTGGGCATACGACTCGTCACTTGTGATGTGCCGTGTATGAGCTGTTCTGTTGTACCGCCCGTAACGCGCATGCGCGTTCCCTGCTGTTATCTCGAGTACAGCAGGGACTGCGCATGCGTGTTACGGGCTGTACAGCAGAACAGCCCATACACGGCACGTCACAAGTGACGAGTCGTATGCCCAGAAAATAATTGAAGATCAACACAGCGGCCAGAGAGTGACGTCACCCGTCAAGAACCCCACGGCAGCATCTGGAAACGGGGCCAATTTGGAAAATGTAAGTATATTACAACATTAATAAATTACAAGCATTAACACATAGTCATTTTATCTCGGACACCCCCTTTAAGTAGTGAACTCTATAGATATAAAGTGTAATTGACTAACGTGTGTTTTGCAATGTGGAACATCAAACTTGAGTACGGCGGGGAAAAAATAGCATTTCTCTAAAGGACCATAATCAAATGCAGGGAAATCCGTAAAGAGCTGTGTAGGAGAGATCTTTCTGGGTGGTCTCAAGCTGATAACTATTCACATCATCGGGAAAAAAAAAATATCAAAAAATGTCTGAAAAATTAGAAACACGGTTATTTTATAAAGAACATCAATCGTTGAATTGCGAAGAAGTTTATTATTATTCATGGTTTCAGGTTCAGTAGAACTGGGTGGCCGGAACAGGTTGCTCAATCTGAAATAATTTTATGCCTCATTATAAATATTAAACTAGTAGCGTATCTCTGTTGTGATGCTGCCAATTCTAAGTAGCGTTGCACTGACGTCCCGCTTTCTTGGGTGGTGAACTGATTTTGTAAAAAAAAAAAAAAAAAAAAATTCTCATCTGGAAAATTTCTAAAGTTTTGTGTTCAATGTTTATCTGGGGGATATGACAACTATGCAGCTTTAAAAGTTTGATAAAGCTCCTAAAATTCATATGGATAAAGTTAGAACAAGAACTCGGGACCTGTGTGTTCTCTCTGAGATAAGAAACGGGTGTCAAGATAAAAAGCGAGATGGGATTTGTAAGGAGAAATTCGACCATGGGAAAGATAAAACATTAAAGGAGAATTCCGACTTGAGAAGATATAGATGATTTTTTTTGTATAATGAAAAGTTATAAAAAATTTCTATAAACTTTATCAATTTCTCACCGTTTTCAAAATCTCTGCTTGCTGTTATACAAAAGGAACCTTCATTGTTTACTTCCAATGAATAGAAATCTGTTATTTTTATGTGTTGATCACACAGGTTCCTGATATCAATGAAGTGAATAATAACACAGTATACCGTAAGCTCCTGTTTTTATCATTTAACCCTATAGGAGGAACTGATCAAATGCTTTACGACACTTTTATGGTGTAGAAAAGTGTCAAGTTATGGTGCATGCCATATTTGCGCTATAATTTGCTGCTTTTCACACCTCTCGCTACTTTTCAAAAGTGGTGATAAAATATGGTGTGGCTTGCGGGAGATTGGCGGAAATTATGGCGCAAATCTACGCCTAAACATAGCAGGTGCGTATTGTAATTCCTGTCTCACAGACAATCAGAGATGTGGCAAACTTTTTAACAAGCATCCGAATGCGCCAAATGTATTAAGAGGTATTGTCAATTTTTAATCAGAATTGCGGCACATTTTTTAAGAAGCAATGTACACCAGCACGGACTGACGTTTGAAGCCCCAGTCTTAGTAAGTTACCCGCAGGAACGGCGACATAAAAATAAAAAGGTTATGGTTGACGAAATGTGAGAAAAAAAATAATTTATTTTGGGCCTTAATGGGAATCTTCACCTTTTAGGTCCGAAATTCTGCGCTGATTCATTTCTTAATTCATCTTTAGAGCAGTCAGAGCTCTTTTTTTTTATGATATGGAGAACTCAGTCCCCTGCGTAGAAATTGATGTAAAACATAACATTCTGGATTTCTGCACCACCACTAGAGGGAGCATAGGGTCATACTGCATGCTGCGTAATTATTGTCTGCAATGTATAAAAGTGTGCACTAAGCTCCCCCTAGTGGTAGCAGCAGCCAGACAGAATTTTCTCATTTAACTGTATGGCAATGCAGGAGATTTGGAGCTATGTATCAGTAAAACTGAACTCTGACTGTTCTAAAGATATGTTAAGAAATGGTATTCAAAGGTGGTCATTCGCTTTATGGCCAAAAGTGCTTAAACACATACATACGGGGTTAAACACAAAGCCGGAATGGGGCCAATTTCACAAGAAATCAATAATCTTAAGCCTGATTTTGAAATGTGTGTCCATAGTACCAAGGATGAATTTCAAGTGGAGTAAGGTTGTAATGTTTTCTACCATGTTATTCATCTATTTATACATCGTTCAGCCATAACATAAAACCACTGACAGGTGAAGTGAATAACGTTGATGATCTGGTTACAATGGCAGCTGACAAGGGGGTGACATATATTAGGCGGCATCAGTCAGTTCATGAGGTTGATGTGTTGGAAGCAGAAAAATGGTCAAGTGTGAGAATCGGAGCGACTCTGACAAGGGCCAAATTGTGATATCTAGACGACTGGGTCAGAGCATCTCTAAAACGGCAGGTCTTGTGGGGTGTTCCCGGTATGCAGTGGTTAGTACCTACTAAAAGTTGTCCAAGGAAAGACAATAGGTGACTGGCAACGAAGACATGGATGCCCAAGGCTCATTTATGCACGTAGGGAGCAAAGGCTAGACAGTCTGGTCTGATCCCACAGAAGAGCTACTGTAGCACAAATTGATGGAAAAGTGGAGAGTGGTTACAAAGAGCGTCTCTGGAGGACCTGTCCTGTCCTGCATTACACAGAAAATACATTGATATGAATGAGTACTGTGTAATGCTTTATTTCCCCTGTGGTGGCGCTGCAGGAAAACTGAACACTTACTACCAGGTTTCCCCACAAATTACAGCTGATCGCTGGGGGTCACAGCAGGGGGGACTATTCAAAGTGGAGAATACCTTTAAGTAGTAAGATAAAGACAAAAAATAGGGGGTTGATCTTTTCAATGGAGAGACATCCAAAAACCAACACAAATTCTAGTCCATCAGTAAATTGACTTCACAGTGGGTACCAGTTGATCTCCATTTTAGTTCACCAATCAATATTTTTTGGCTTCTCCATAAAAGTAGGAAAACTGTTTTCTCGTAGGTTTGTACCTGTCACCACTCTTTACTAGGGGAATGTTCAATGTTGAATCATATGAGGACTTGTGAAGTTTGACCAATGCTTTTAGCTGGTGGGGCTCACATACACTCTGAAGGCTAATACGCACAGAGCAGGGCAGACTAGAGACGCAGCATGGTCATGTACGTTGTCTGCGGTGGCGCCTGGGAGTGAAGAGGACTGCAGGAGAGGGGAGTGTTGAGTATATTTTAAATAGGACATGGGGCCCAATTTGGCTGCTCTGCCGTAGAGTCTCCCCTTTTTCCGGGAGAATTGGCAAGTATGTATATTGGGGCATGCTAAATAATTGCAGCAGCGGCCTTCTTAGATTTAGATTTAGTCTGATATGTAAAATCAGTGAAATGTTTTACAGCGGTTTTCACTGTGATCAAAAACCCTGTAGATAGAGAAATAATGATGAATCTTCACATGTGACTTAGTCGAAAATATACAGTATTAGGTGATTTCCTTTTTTGCTTCTATATCACTGCCCACCAATAATCGAGTACAAGTACCCAGCCAGAAAGCAGCTCTGAAAAGGAAATAGGAGTAACGGACTGCATCACATGATCCGTTTCAAAGCTGCTGACTGGACGAGAAGGAACATGTGATACACCATGTGAGTCAACCAAGCCAGGAAGGGCCTTCTTTTTAGTGGGTGTAATTGTACTCAACTCTATTAGGACGTAACACTGTCTTTCTTTTAATACGTCTCTTATAATGGCATGTTCTCTTTAAAGGAGTTGTCTCATGAAAACAACCCTTTCTCTAATAACAGTCACCCCGATGGTGGGCCGATTGTCATGGGTCCAGTTCTTGGAAGGGTCCTCTAGTCACAAATTTTTAGTATTGTTATGATCGTCCGATTATGTCAAACATGGACATGCCGCATCCACTAGAGCAAGAGTCACTTTTAGTGTCTCTCCACTCTGGTGCCCCTGTGGAATCCCCTTTTTGACATCCATATTGTTACTCACCTCTCTCTTTTTCGGCAGCTGAAAGTCAGTGCTCCTCTCTCCAACTGCCGGCCGCTTCTGGTTGCTATGCAACCAAACTCACTACTCCTCGCTCTACCAATGTCCTCCGGTTGCTTCCTGCCACCAGCGGCCAGCTGCATTGGGTAATTATTTAGACTGGCAGCCTCCAATGACGTTAAGCCCGGCACCCTATTTAAAGAGGATTCCAGCTTCCCACCCTCGTCTGTGAGTTGAGGTTCATTCCTGTAGTTGTATTGTTCCTGAGTTTTTAACGTGACCCAGACTTTGTTTCTTGATTCTGTTCCTGTCTCACTCCTTTGGATGTGTCGCTAGGTACCTTTTGTCCTACAACTAGTTTTGACTCCTGGCCTGTCCTCTGACTACATTCTCGTATTGTCCCTTTGGCTTGTCGCATCCTAACCGTTTTCCTGGTGACGACCCTTGGCTCAATTTCCTGACTCTGCTTCAGCTTCCCTCACGCATCTGCCACCGATCGGTGACTATTCTGGGGACCGTGACTTGGGAATCCGACTTGTAGAGTCTGTACCTCTTTGCATGGGTTAAGGGTGAAGAATGGGAGATTCCTTACACTCCGCACCCCAGATTAGTCTCTGCCAAACCGATTGCAGCTCCAAGTATCCAGTTCCCACTGTGAGAAGCGTCACCCATATGTCCTAACAGAGCATTGGAAAAGGAGTTGCCTTCACGAGACCATCCCTTTAAGGACAATGGAAAAACAGCAGTCACCACAAGATGCAGTTGTATTGCTCTATGAGATGACAGCACTCCATGAAGACTTCTAACACACTTTTTGAAGCCAACTCAAGAATATCCAAAAATGGAACAATACAGTAGATAACTTGAAATAGTAAACTGATGGATTATTTCTTTTTTTCACACATATAAGCTAGAACATTGGTAGCGTGCCTTACATCTGATGTGTAACACCTCGAGAAATGGGCTACCAAAGAGATGAGAGGTTTGGAAAGACTCGAAAGAAACGACTGAGTCATTATTGGCATAGTACATCATACTTTGAATAATACAAAGGAGGAATCTCTTCCAGAGCATTAAGAATATGCAGTCAACCCGCCGGAGTATTTTATAATCCTGTGTTATTTGAAGAAAGACAATTGCTGGACAGTATTTAATAAATGTTCTGTTTGTTAAGGAGGCATCCAGCAATGAACTGGCTCATGTAAAAAGACTACTTAGACCGAAATTGAAGATCAAAGATAAACTCCCCAGGGCTGAGATAAAAGAAAGACCAAGGGTACTTGATGCGGGAGCTGCCATTTTAGTCTTATTAATTTTTTTTTTATTATTATTATTTTTTTACAGTTTCCTTTATCTGACCATGGATTTAAGAAAAAGGGAAGAGTCTCAGATTGTTCAGAATTAGAAAAAAAAAATGTTTGCCAAAAAAAAAAATGGCGTACTATTATTCTGAGGTATTCCATCTGTTGGCTATTTAATACTTACTGTTATTAGTTTATGAGACCCAGGAGTTTATATCTTGAAATAACATAATAGCGGGGAAAGAATCGGCTTAAGTTATGGAACCAGGGTTTAAAAAATGAATCATCGACATATATTTGGATTCTCTGAGGTTTGTTAAGTGCAATAATGTCTCTTATTGGGGTTTTACAGAAATGATCTGCTCAAAATGTTCCTTAATTCTGGATATAATACAGCGCCACACCACAGAGAGGTTAAATGTCTTCTGAGAGAACAAATTTACTGACACAGTACTAATGTTTTATACATCATCTTGTAAAAAAGATTAGGGTTTGCCCAGGATTAGAAAAATAAGTTGGGTGTTTCTTAGAAACAGCGCCACTTTTGTCCATGGGCTGTGTCTGGTATTGCAGTTAAGCCCATTTTTTTTCAACTGCAATACCAGACACAGTACATAGACAAGAGTGGTGCTGTTTCTGAAAAAAAACAAATATCTTTATCTAATCCTGGGCAAAATATGAGCATTAAACAATAAATTCTGGTTTCCATTTGTATTATATTCATACCTTATATAAATGATAACTTTCTCAAACAGATAACTCCCCGATTAGTTCATCAGTATATCCATAGGGTGTGTTTTACCATCACATTCATGGTATGTGCCAGAAAAGCTCCCAACGCTTACACCAAACATATACATATGGCCCCACTGACCCGGCGTATGCCAAAAGAGTTTGCTTTTAGCATACGCTGGACCTTTATGCATCGACATACCTTTTTTGCATTGTAAGCTATGCTATTTCATGCAGAGGCATACTATATGCAGTACGGAGAGACACGAGAGATAGAGTTACTGCGGGGCAAGAATTTAGACCTTGGTATCATATTAAAACCCAGAATCTTAGCTTTCAAATTATACCAGGCTCAATGTTATATATAATTTGGGGGGGCAGCACATGTTTGAAGTTGGGAAGCAGCATGCAAAGTTTTATGTCCTGTGTCTGTGTAAGTGTCACGGCGCGGGGTGTGGACCCACTGGGCCGTACCACGTAGCGGGGTAGCAGCTGGCCAACTAGGTACAAAACAATGTCTATAGTTCAAAACGGGTACCTGACGCAATAGTAGACAGTGGCAGGATCACGACTTGGCTTTCACAGCAGGTGACGCCGCGGATTCAGTGGGAAGGCACGACTTGGCTTTCACAGCAGGTGACGCCGCGGATTCAGCGGGAAGGCACGACTTGGCTTTCACAGCAGGTGACGCCGCGGATGCGGCGGAAGACACGACTTGGCTTTTACAGCAGGTAACGATAGTACGGGATACAGGGTACAGGCAGCAGGAACGGGCAACACTGGGAACTGGAAAACACTGGGAGACCTTTAGCAAGACAGACTAGGGTATACAACAATGCTCAGGCAAGGAACCAGTGGGCAGAGCTCATTTTTATAGTCCAGCAGCCATTTGGGCTAATAACTGATTACTGGCAGCTGGACGCATACTGGCCCTTTAAGGCCGTTCACGCGCGGGCGCGCGCGCCCTGCGGGGAACGGCGCGAGGACCCGGAAGACAGTGCCGGCGACTGCCAGAGGGAGGAGGACGCCGAGCAGAGAGGTGTCCATGGCCGGGATCGTCAGGGGGTGAGTTAGAACGGCGATCCCCGGCCATGGACGTAACAGTATCCCCCCTCTTACGCCCCCTCCTCTTGGGACCAGAGCGGAAAAGAAATTTCTTCACGAGGACCGGGGCATCGATATTCTCCTCTGGCTCCCAAGACCTCTCCTCTGGACCAAATCCCCTCCAATCTACCAAGTAAAATGTCCTGCCTCCTACTTTCTTGGTGGCCAGGATCTCCCTCACTTCAAAAGTTCCGGATGAACTGCCAGGAGCCACTGCGAAACTAGGAGTCCTGGAGTAGCGGTTTAGAACCACGGGTTTTAGCAAGGAGACGTGGAAGGCATTAGGGATCTTGAGGGTAGGAGGCAGTCGAAGCTTGTACGACACAGGATTGATCTGCAGCAGAATCTCGAAGGGTCCAAGGAACCTGGGGCAAACTTGCAAGATGGCACCCTCAGCCGGATATTCCTGGAAGACAGCCAGACCTTTGTACCTGGAAGAAACTGGGGAGGTTCTCGTCTTCTAGTGTCTGCCTTTCTCTTCATGCGGTCCACCGCCAGCAGAATAGAAGACCGTGTCTGCTGCCATATTTGCAGAAAGTTCCTGAAGGTAGAATCGGCTGCAGGCACCTGAGACATAGTAGAGCCGGGCAGGGGTATTCGAGGATGTTGGCCATAGACTATAAAGAACGGACTGGAAGTGGTGGACTCACTGGTATGGTTATTATAAGAGAACTCCGCCCACGGAAGCAGCTGCACCCAGTCATCATGTCTTCTGGAAACAAAGTGCCATAGGTAGTTCTCCATAATTTGATTAATCCTCTCAACTTGCCCATTGGATTGAGGGTGATAAGCTGAGGAGAAGTCCAATTTTACCCCGAGTAGGCCACAGAGTGCTCTCCAGAACTTAGAGGTGAACTGGACCCCTCGATCCGAAACAATATGCAGAGGTAATCCATGCAGACGGAAGATGTGTTGCATGAAGAGGTCAGCCAGTCGAGCGGCAAAAGGCAGGCCAGTCAGGGGAACAAAATGAGCCATCTTTGAAAAACGATCCACCACCACCCAGATCACACTGCATCCTGCAGAGGGAGGCAGATCCGTAACAAAATCCATAGCAATATGCCGCCAGGGGGCCTCGAGCACCGGCAGTGGTTGGAGCAGACCGGCTGGTCTGGAGTGGGAACCCTTGTTGGCTGCACACACCGTACAGGAGGAGACAAAGTCTATGACGTCTTTGGGCAGCGTGGGCCACCAGAACTGACGGGCAATCAGGTCTCGGGTCTTACGGGCACCCGCATGTCCTGCCAGCTTGGAACAGTGACCCCAGCGAAGGATTCTTCCTCTGTCTGCCAGCCGTACGAAAGTTTTTCCTGGGGGAATGCCTCTAACCTGCAGAGGGTTGACAGGGTAGATGCAGGAGGGATCGATAATATTCTGTGGGGGCTCCACAGTGTCCTCTGTTTCAAAAGACCTAGACAAGGCATCGGCCCTCACATTCTTGTCGCCAGGTTTGTAGTGGAGTTCGAACTGGAACCGTGCAAAAAACAATGACCATCTGGCTTGACGAGGATTCAGTCGTTGAGCCGTCTGTAGATAGGTCAAGTTCTTGTGGTCCGTGAAGACCAGGATAGGATGAGCTGCGCCTTCCAGTAGGTGTCTCCATTCCTGCAGAGCCATCTTGATGGCCAGTAACTCCCGGTCCCCAATCGAGTAGTTGCGCTCTGCAGAAGAAAACAGCTTGGAGTAGTAACCACATACCACCGTCTTGCCTTTCGAACCCATCTGGTACAATAGAGCCCCGGCACCAATAGAGGAGGCGTCCACCTCTAACGAAAACTGCAGAGACACATCAGGATGGTGCAGAATGGAGGCAGACGTGAAGGCTTTCTTTAAGGTTTCAAATGCGATCTCCGCCTCTGGAGTCCATACTTTGGCATTCATACCCTTTTTAGTAAGGGTGGAGATGGGAGCTGTCAGAGAGGAGAAGTTGGGGATGAATAGTCTGTAGAAGTTGGCGAATCCCAGGAAGCGTTGGATGGCCCTTAAGCCTTGGGGGCGTGGCCACTCCAGGACAGCCTTGACCTTCTCAGGATCCATCTTGAGACCCTGATCAGAGATAATGTAGCCCAGGAAGGGAAGAGACTTTTCTTGGAACACACACTTCTCCAACTTGGCGTAGAGATGATTCTCTCTTAATCTAAGCAACACCTGGCGGACATGGCCCTGATGAGTCACAAGATCTGGGGAAAAAAATCAAGATATTATCGAGGTACACCACAACACAGACATAGAGGAGGTCACGAAATATGTCATTCACAAATTCTTGAAATACTGCGGGAGCGTTACACAGGCCGAAGGGCATGACCAAATATTCGTAGTGTCCATCACGTGTGTTAAAGGCAGTCTTCCACTCGTCTCCCTGACGGATCCGGATTAGATTGTAGGCCCCCCGCAGGTCAAGCTTGGAATTTTTTTTCGCCCCCCGTATACGATCAAAGAGCTCAGAAATCAACGGCAAGGGGTACCTGTTCTTCACCGTGATCTGATTGAGACCCCGGTAGTCAATGCAGGGTCGAAGGGATCCATCCTTCTTTTTGACAAAGAAAAACCCGGCTCCGGCCGGGGATGAAGACTTTTGTATGAAGCCCCTCTCTAGATTCTCTTTAATGTAGGCCGACATAGACTGGGTCTCTGGCAAGGAAAGAGGGTATACTCTACCGCGAGGAGGAGAAGAGTCAGGAATCAAGTCGATAGGACAGTCGTATTCTCGATGTGGTGGCAATATCTCTGCCTCCTTTTTATCGAAGACATCAGCGAACTGAGAGTAACCTAACGAGGTAGCCCAGACAATGACTGAGGCGAAGAAGGCTGGGATGGAAGGACATGACCCAGACAGCGGTCTAGACACTTGGGACCCCACTGAAGAACCTCTCCAGAGTTCCAATTCAGGACTGGGGCGTGAAGACGGAGGCAAGGCAAGCCCAGCAGCACGGGGTTGACGGCCTTGGACAGGACATACAGAGAGATCAGCTCGGAATGAAGAGCTCCCACCTGGAGTCTCAACGGCTTGGTCACAGACAATACTGGGTCATGCAAAGGCAGTCCATCTACCGAGGCAACGATCAATGGTCTCTCCAGCAAAACAGTGGGCAACTGAAGGAGATCCACAAGGTCTTGACAGATGAAATTGGCTGCGGAGCCAGAGTCCAGGTAGGCAGAGACTGGATGAGGTCTCCCGCCAGCGACAATGGTTACAGGAATGAACAGCTTGGACTAGAATTCTCTATCAAGTGCAGTAGCGCCCAGGGTTGTCTCTCCAACCAATCCCAGACATTGGGGTTTCTTAGGCCTCTGGGGACACAGACGCACGACATGGCCAGCGAGGCCGCAATACAGACAGAGTCCAGAGGTGCGCCTGCGCTGTTTCTCCTGATCAGACAGTTTAAGCCGATCCACCTACATCGGGACCTCGGACGCAGCAGAAGAACAGGGCAAGAGGGGTTGCTGGAAGTTGGGCGCCAGTCTAGGAAGCCGTCTCTCCTGAAGAATCTCTTGGGATCTCTCTCTGAGCCTTATGTCCACGCGGCTAGCCAGCTGAATCAGATCATCCAGGGCAGCTGGGGGATCTCGAGCAGCCAGTTCGTCTTTGATCTCAGGCGATAGGCCATGCCAGAAGGATGCTACCAAGGCCTCATTATTCCAAGACAATTCTCCTGCCAGAGTCCGGAACTGGATGGTGTATTCGCCCATGGAGGCGTCCTCCTGACGCAGGTTAAAAATAGCAGTAGCAGCCGATGAGGCTCGTCCAGGCTCCTCAAATACGGAACGGAACAACCGCACAAACCCCAGGAAGTCTCTGGTCATGGGTCCCTGTCGTTCCCAGATTGGGTTCGCCCACGCCAGGGCCTTGCTGGCGAGTAGGGATACAATAAAGGCGATCCTGGCTCCGTCCGAAGGAAATGCTTGGGCGAACTTGCATCTCCATGAAACCGTGGTGGCAATGGCAGCGAGAACCGAGAGTCCGAACTGGTGCTGCCAGGTGGTGTAGCTGGAGGGTTGATCGGAGGAGTTTCACTAGGAGCGATGACGGAAGAAACTAGTGCACCAAGATGCTGCGCCATGGAGTCTACTGCCACAATGAGTTGATCCTGTCGCGCTTGCAGATCCTGCAGGTCTGCCTGCATGGCTTGGGAGGATGACAGACTCTTGACTTGGCCAGCGGGGTCCATGGCCTGAGCGTACTGTCACGGCGCGGGGTGTGGACCCACTGGGCCGTACCGCGTAGCGGGATAGCAGCTGGCCAACTAGGTACAAAACAATGTCTATAGTTCAAAACGGGTACCTGACGCAATGGTAGACAGTGGCAGGATCACGACTTGGCTTTCACAGCAGGTGACGCCGCGGATTCAGCGGGAAGGCACGACTTGGCTTTCACAGCAGGTGACGCCGCGGATTCAGCGGGAAGGCACGACTTGGCTTTCACAGCAGGTGACGCCGCGGATGCGGCAGAAGACACGACTTGGCTTTTACAGCAGGTAACGATAGTACGGGATACAGGCAGCAGGAACGGGCAACACTGGGAACTGGAAAACACTGGGAGACCTTTAGCAAGACAGACTAGGGTATACAACAACACTCAGGCAAGGAACCAGTGGGCAGAGCTCATTTTTATAGTCCAGCAGCCATTTGGGCTAATAACTGATTACTGGCAGCTGGACGCGTAATGGCCCTTTAAGGCCGTGCACGCGCGCGCGCGCGCCCTGCGGGGAACGGCGCGAGGACCCGGAAGACAGTGCCGGCGACTGCCAGAGGGAGGAGGACGCCGAGCAGAGAGGTGTCCATGGCCGGGATCGTCAGGGGGTGAGTTAGAACGGCGATCCCCGGCCATGGACGTAACAGTAAGGGAGGGGGAAGGAGCTACAAGTGAGAGCAGGAAGAAAGATCACAGCCCGTTACTGTCAGCTCTCCCCCAGTACATCCTCCGGTGACCCCGTGGGGGGGGGGGGTAAAAGAGCAGTTCTACATGTTATCACCCCTCCTACTAATGAAACAGAATATATGTTCTCTGATTTAGGGGGTCTTTTTTCTTCTAAATGAGTGAGAAGATGAGCAGATTGATATCATCACCCCATGAAAATAATCAAGATATGTGTTGACTCGATAATTTATAAAACAATAACTTTGGTTGGAATTGTCCTCTGGGCCCCAAGGGAACAATGCATTGCATTTTTCAGTTGCCCTCCAGGAGGAATTAGACATGGCCCTTGATGTGGCAATGGGAGGTCTGATATAAAACAATTTACAAGTCTCGTACAAGGAATAGGGAGGCGGCCATAGCAAATATTAACCAGCTGTAAAGGATCTGCCAGGCACAGCTTCAGGGTTAACTTCCATAGGTAATCAGTCTTCACCTGAGTCGATCTCTCTGAGACTGACTCCAGCTTCCACCACTCAGGCTGGCAGGCTTAGGAGTGGGAGAGCCTATCGCAGCCTTGCCAGACTGAGCTAGCTCCCGCCCTCTGTCTATTTATACCTGACTTTCCTGTTCCTCCTTGCTTGTGATTCTTTCCGTGTGGTTTCCTGGCCCAGCTACAGCTCCTATCAATTTGATCCTGCTCCATTCTGACCCTGGCTTTCTGACTACTCTTCTGCTCTGCATTTGGTACCTCGTGCTCTCCTGGTTTGACTTGGCTCGTTCACCACTCTGTTGCTCACGGTGTTGCCGTGGGCAACTGCCCCTTTCCCTTTGCTTTATATTCCCTTGTATGTTTGTCTCGTGCACTTACTGAGCATAGGGACCGCCGCCCAGTTGTACCCCGTCGCCTAGGGCGGGTCGTTGCAAGTATGCAGGGACAGAGTGGCGGGTAGATTAGGGCTCACTTGTCCGTTTCCCTACCCCTATCATTACACCAGCACCTTCTTTATGGTGCTAGGTTTTGCCAACAAGGATAGTAGGGACTCCACTAAAGGAAAATTCCAAAGCTTACCATGTTAGGCCCTGTTCACATCATGTTATTTTTTTTCAGTCTGAGGTATACGTCGGGAGGAGTCCCGATGTATAACTCCAACGGAGGGCAGCAATGTATCCCAATGTATAGGCATACAGTGGGATACGTCACCTAAATTCCCCGGGCTACTTTAAGCACTGAGTCCGGGGAAGCCACTGACGTCACTGTCCATATATGGACAGTGATGTCAGGGGTTTTGAACTATGGAGTTGCTCGCCTGAGCATTGCAAGCACACTGGATGGGGCCTCCTATCTTGGGAAAGCCCCTGACGTCACTGACCATAAGTGGACAGTGACGTTAGCGGCTTTGTAATGCAAGATTTCTTGGGCAGAGCGTCAACAACGCACTGGCCGGGGATTCCAATCCTAGAGGTAGCTCCTGATGTCACTGTCCATATATGGACAGCGATGTCAGGGGCTTTAAACTATGCACTCCTCGGCCAGAGCATTGGAAGCGCTCCGGCTGGGGACTCCAGGACTGGAGGAGCCCCTGATGTTACTGTCTATTTATGGACAGTAATGCCAGGGGATGCTCCAGTCCCGAAGTCCTCGGCCAAAGTGCTACAAATGCTCTTTAATGCCCCTGACATCACTGTCCATATATGGATAATGATGTCAGGGGCTTCTCCAGTCCCGGAGTTCTCGGCCAAAGTGCTACCGATGCTTTGGCGGGGAACTCCCTAGTTGAAAGTCCCTGACATCACTGTCCATACATGGACAGTGACGTCAGAGGTTTCCCAAGGGCCGGAATCCCTGGGCCAAGCTCTACTTGATGCTCTTCCCAGGGATTGAAAGCTCCCCAAGTATACATTTAACGTACCTGTGACGGATGGCATACAGTGGCATCCATCACACATAGGCTCCCATGTGAAAAAAATGTATAACTCACAATAAACATTTTTTTGTGGGATCCCTCAGGATGGAAAAGCACAGTCTACTACGTTATTCCATCCTCCAAAAAAAAAGTGTACCGATGTATACCAGCCCGACGGAGGCCAAAAGGATATTCCTTTGGAGTCCGTCGGGCTAATGGAGCCCTATGGACACATTTAGCATGTACGTAGGGAGCTTTCCCAATGTACACGGTAAATGTACAGTCAAAATGTGATGTGAACAGGCCCTTAGATTGTTCTGCTTACTTACTCATATTCAGTATCTACTCACATAAGGTCTCTTGCACACGACCGTTGTGCCACTTGGGCCGTTTTTGACGGCGTCCGAGTGGCACCCGATCGTCTTCACGGACCCATTCGCTTTAGCGTGTGAATCGGGTCCGTGAAAAATGGTCTGAGTCTCCGATCCGAGGAAAGATAGAACATATTACTGACGGGACTCGGATGGCACACACGGTCATGGGCATGAGGCGTAACTAGTCACAATTTTCATGTAATGTAATCTACTTGGATTCACTACAATAAACTAATACATATTGTATTATTGCCTTTATATGCAAGGAATCCCGCGTCCATAATTGCTTCACAAGGCGTAACTACATCACTCAACTTTTTACATAACTCATTTTCGTGATAAAGTCTGGGAAGGTTTTCGTCATTAAAATATTCACAATTCTATTAATATTTTCGGAGGAAATTGTTCTCTAAGCTGTTATCATTTGGCATTCGGGTAAATCTTTCCTTACACCATGGGGACAGAAACGCCTATACAGGAAGAGAACTCAGTCGTTTCTGGAAAACATCATCCATAGCGTGATTATCACAGACAGAAATGGACCTTTTCGGAATATGTATTGAATGTTTTAATACCCCAATGTGAAGTTAGTGGGAGGATAAACGAAAGTTTCAATGCTTCACTGTTGCCAAGATAATTTATCGAGAACCAGTCCATGGGGGAAAATATGCAAATATTATATAAAAATAGAAAATTCATTGTTAGCATTTATAATATTGTGATTGGAGATAAATTTGACCAAAACCAGAAACAATAGCTTTAACCCTTTCTCGCACTCAGGAACTGAGCAAGCGCAATGAGCATGGATGTTACAGTCAATAGCGACTATGGCATTTGAGGAGTTTGACAGAGGGAGGTGGCTCCCACTTTCAGCCTATTGGTGACCCTGCCATGCGATTGTGGGGTGCCGATAGGTTGCCATGGCAGCAGGGGGCCTGAGAAAAGCGTCATGTCTGACATGGATGTGAGCCTATTAGGCCCTGTCTAACATAGTAGTATGTTAGAGATCAAAGGACCGCATCTTCAAGTCACTTTGTTGTACTAATAAATATTACCCCAAAAATTGTTTCGAAATATAAAAAAATTAAATTCAAGTAAAAACACACAAAAATCGCCTATTTTACACAAAAAAATGCTTTATTACAGAAAAACAACAATTAAAAAACATGCAAAATTAGTACCGTTGTTTCTGTAACGACTTTTACTATAAAATAATGGTGTTATTTAGCCCGTATGGTGTACACCGTAAAACAAAAAAGAATAACAATGGCAGAATTGTAGTATTTTTTTTATTATTGTGCCTTTTAAAAAAAAATAATAAAAAGTGATTAAACAGTTGTATGTACCTTAAAATAGTACCAATGGAAACCATAAGGCCCCATGCACACGAACGTGCTTTTGCTGCCGCAATTCCCCCGAAAATCCACAGGAGAATTGCGGCCCCATTCATTTCTATGGGGCCATGCACACGACTGTAGTTTTTACGGTCCGTGCACAGCCCGGGAGCCCGCACCGCGGAAAGAACGGACATGTCTTATTACAGCCGTCTTCTGCGGTCCAGGCTCATTGAAAATAATGGCCAGGGTCATGTGCATGGCCCGCGATTTTTGGGGGCGGCTTGCGGCTGACAGTCCGAGGCCGGCCAAACCGAAAATCACGGCCGTGCACATGGCTACGGTCGTGTGCATGAAGCCTAAGTTGTCCCGCAAAAAAACAAGCCTTCATACAGTCTGGCCAGGCTGTGATAGGCTCTCCCACTCCTAAGCCTGCCATCCTGAGTGGTGGAAGATGGAGTCAGTCTCAGAGAGATAGACTCAGTTGCAGACTGATTACCTATGGGAGTATACACAGAAGTTGTGCCTGGCAGATCCTTTACAAATAATAAATATTTTTTATTTTATTTTTATTTTTTATTATTTTTTATTTTATTTTTTCCTTTCCGGTTGGCTTTAAAAAAAAAACAACCTGAAATTTGGGTTTATTATATTGATAGTAATAATAATTATACTATTCTAAAAATGTTTTGTTATGAATCAAATATTGGTCTGCTTTGGATAAAATAAAATAATAAACTGTTTTTAAAAAAAAAGTGAAAAATCTGTATGAATTGGAGGCATACAAAGAAACGGTATGAGCCTTCAGATTTCTATAAGAATCATATTACGGATCCATAAATCTCAGTTGTGTACATGAGGCCGAATAAGGGAAATTTTTCATGTCTTTTCCACACTACAAAAGTATCAACAAGTGACCGATAAAATGAGTAAATAACAGTGCAGACAGATCTAATTGTATTGTAACAACTTTAACGTCTACAAAAAGGGGATTTTTCATGACTTCATATCCCACCATTTGCATAACCTCAAAGGAGTCCTAGATTTACTATGCAATGTGTTCTATCTACCGAGCCCCAGTTTTGTAAACTTGTTATCAGTTTATATTTGTTCTCCGGATTATTGCATAATCTTTTTTTTTTATTATTATTTTCTTTTTAATCTCTGCCATTCCTCTCCACCCATTTCCCTTCCAGACTCTGTTCTCCTCTGCGTGTTGACATTGGAACAGAGAATCAGATAAGAATATGCTGAGAGATATGTTTTAAACTTGATCAGGTGATTGAAAGTTACACTAATCATTTTTTTTTAATTCACCATAATAAAAGAAAAAAAAAATTCACACCGAGCTGCCTTGCTATATTTTTAGCTGAATTACGCGCTGAATATGACTTTAAATAGCGGAAAAAATGAATTCTTAATTTGTTTTTCCCATTGAAGTCAATGGGTATGAATTCTGCTTGCGCAAGCAGTTCTATTACTTTCAATGTGAAATCCAGATGACTGTCCGAGAACTGAAGATCTCCGAGTCTAAATATGAAGGAGAATAGCATTTGAAGGTTCACCACAGCCCCTTCTTCCTGCACTTGATGGACATCCCAGTGCAGGGACCCCCCACTAATCACATACCTCAAAGAAGGCTATCTCCACTGGCCTGACAATCCTGCTAGAAAATTTTTGAAAACGTGAGCATATCCATTAATCTGGCAATTTCTAATAGTCTGGAAATTTCATGGTAAAAAAAACTATAGTATTTTGACCTTGAACGTTCCAGACTATTAACAATTGCCAGATTAAGGGATATGCACAATTTTGCAGCCGTTTTTATTGTTCCAATGCCTCTAAAATAAAAAACAAATAAAATTTGCAGACAATGTTGATTAATAATATCCTTCTATTTTGTGTATACAGCTCCTATGCAAACCTTGTGTCTCCATGGTAAAAAACTACAACCAAACCCTATGTAAAGCCTAATGATGCAGTCATGTATTATTCTCTTCCATCTGCCTCTTCTTCTGCAGTCCGTATGTTAGCAAGAAGAGGGGGCAGAGAGGGAGTAACACATGATTTGAAGGATCAGACTACACACAGGGTTTGTCTGTAGTCTGTTACTATGGAGTCACATAGATCTGCCTAGTAGCTGCATACTCATAATATAAGATATATTTAATCAGGATTATTTGAAAACTTGCTTCATTTTCTTTTTAGAACAATGAAAAACATAGTAATAAGAGTATGCCTACCCTTCAAGTTTACATTTCAAACTTTTTTTGTGGATACCATATCAGTCAAATTTCCGGATTGCGTGTTTCAATACTAAAGTAACTTTATTTATTATTAAGTAAGTTTGTATATTTTGTTGTTAGAGTAATATACCTTAAAAATAACAAAGCAGAAAACCCACCCGAATGTCATAAATATAAAAGTCTTAAAATTGTGGCTGCAAAACCCATCAGCTCTCAGGATACACCAGCATCAAATGTCTGATTTTATCTCTTTAGAAAGCACTGGTAGACATGTGAGTTTCAAGAAAATCAAATGCACAGGAGATCCATTCCCACAGTCATAGCCAAATACATTCTGGAGCAGTGAGTTCCTTTTTGTTCCTTTTTTCTTTTTTTTTTTTCACGGCCTCCAAATGCAGTCTGGAAAGTAAAACTTGAAAATTAGTCACAGCTGAAAAAATGAATAGGTAGGAGAGATAAAAGACTATTGAACAGACACATAGGAGACATTTAACCACAAAAAAGCAAACCACACAAACAAAAATATTAACAAAAAGATCTTTATGCCCTATTAAAACCTAGGGGAGAAGAGGATATGTATAAAAGATGAGCAATGGACTATTATTCCATACACTCATACATATATGGTAAAAGCAGGAGCTGATGACATCATCCTGGAACCCCCATTGGGTGTGTAGTGTAATGTAATGCTCCCCCAACATCAAGGCCCTCTAAATTTTTAAATACTTGTTATCCAGAGAATATTCTGTTTTTGGGTTCACCCTGATGGTTGCCTTGGACTATATTTGTGAAAAGACTTCTCAATGGGCCAGACACCCAGGTAAGGATGTGTTCAGATTCATGTTAGGCAGGGGCATAGCTAAAGGCTCATGGGCCCTGGTGCAAGAATTCAGCTTGGGCCCCCCTACCACTCCCCGACACCACCAGACCCCTGCACATGCCTATGCCCAGTCGCCTTGCTCAACAGCAACCATGGATGCCCCCACACTGTATAATGCCCTCCATAGCTGCCTCCACAGTATAATGCCCCCCATAGCTGCCCCTACAGTATAATGCATCCCCATAGCTGCCCCCACTGTATAATGCACCCCCATAGCTGCCCCCACACAGTATAATGCTCCCTCGTAGCTGCCCCCACACAGTATAATGCTCCCTTATAGCTGCCCCCACAGTATAATGCACCCCCATAGCAGAAAGCCCTCCTCCCATATCCAGTATAATGTCCCGTATGTGGCGAATAGAAAAATACTTACCTAGCCCCGTTCCCCCGACGGGTGGAGATCTTTCTCCTCCACTGTGTTGTGAGTGACTCGGGGATCACGTCACTACATCGACACAGTGAATGCTGGAGCAAGGGGCCTTCAGCTCCTTGCTCCAGCATTGAATTCAATTGTATATGTGTCCTGACGACACAGTTGGACAGATACAGTTGGAACAGTAACCTCGTTTAGTGGCTCGCGACCCCCCGGAGGTCGTCACATGACCCCCCCAGGGAATCGCGACCCACAGTTTGTAATATATTGTATTGTGCTGTCCTATGTCCACCGAAAACACAGACAGAACAATACAATACATTACATCACAGGCCCCCTCACCAGGTCTTGATCGGCTCCAACTTCCAGGGCATCCAGGCTCCCTCACACCGTCCGCACCATGTTGCATTCTCTTGCTGAATGGCTGGAACGCCTCTCACGCGATGTCACATGGTACACTGAGTGTACCATGTGTTCGTGACGTCACGTGAGGGCCCTGCTTAGTGCCGGCGTCACTGCAAGTAAAGGTTTAAAAAAATCTATTGTACAGTTAGCGCCGTGTGGCAATGGGGGCCCATGGGCCCCCCAGGCTTAGGGGCCCGAATGTAACTGCTACCACTGAGACCCCTATAGCTATGCCACTGGTGCTAGGGCCCATACACATTGGTATTATTCAAAACCTTGTTGCCTGGATCGGTAACATAGTGCCCATAGCTTGCTACGGACCCATACTGTACCTCTATGTTAGAGAAAAACTGTGATCCAACGCATGCCATATAATTCTTTGCTAGAGGTATTGGAGGCATCAAATGGCGGTACAAGGCGCTCTTCTTAATGCGATCCATGCCGTTTTTCCACTTAAATATCATTGGATCTCAGAAGAGGAAGATTTTGGTGGGATTCCACTTACCCAGTTTTTATCTGTTATTCTCTCTAAGGTGCATGTGTGTGATTTACATAAATCCCTTTGGAAAATCTGTCTAATCGGGTATAAATTTGCATTAATGCCTAGCTTTTTGAGGTATACAGAGTCTCCTGACTCACTTTTGGTTCCCCAGGAGGAAAGTCAGGTTTAAAGAGGTATTCCAGCCAAAGACGTTTATGGTATGATAGATAACGGAGTTGTGAGCCCACTTGGCTGTTTCCTTAAAGGGATTGTTCAGTCATAATAAATTGATGGCCTATCCTCAGGAATGGGAGAAGGCTGTAACACTGTGAACCGCTTCTACAAGTGTGTCGGCGATTCACAGTACGAGCAGTACGGCGCTCAAACGTGCCCCGGACTCTTCTAAACAGCTGATCTTCAGGGGTGCCAGGTGTCGGACCCTCACTGATAAGATGTTGTGGCCTATCTTGCGGATACGCGATCAATTTCTTATGACTGGACAACCCCTTTAACACCCCTGTATCTCCTCCTCATTGCCTCCACAGCCAGCTGACGTGTACTGCTAAAAAGAGGTCAGAGGACCCGAGGACCCGTTCTCCTGATAGGGGCCCCTAGCTTCTAGATATGCCATAAATGTCTGGTAGTACTGAAAGCAAATTGCCCTTCTTATTGTTTGTTGGGGTCCATGGTCTACAGAGTCCCACCTGCTGAATTCACTTTATAAAAAAAACGATGCCACTATTTTTATATGGTGAGAACCTTATAACAGAAGATCGGATGAAATGAGGACTAAAAAAAGATAATATGAGAAGACACATAATTAATATGTCATAGCTGAGTCTTCACTCTTGAGCGCGTGAGACAAGTGATGATGTCAGATGATGAGGTCAAAATATATTATTGGGCTGCAATATTTTTAAGAGCTTCTAAACAGGAATCAGAGGGATAACTGTAGGGGTGCAGTGGCTGTAGTGGAACCAAGCTCCCCTGCCGCAAAGGTGAACACATTTAAAAAGTTGGGGACCCTGTCGTAGACAGGCATACCAGAAGCTACATGTCATACTTATGACAGGAACAACAATAGTCCCCACCATGGACTGACTTAAGCTGGCCATACTCTTGAGATGCCAGCAGTACGACAGCTATTCCTCCCGACATATACATGCCGAGCAGAGTAGAGTGTTCATGTGTTTACAACAGGGAGTAGTGAGGAAGCCCATGCCGGACTCTTCTGCCAGCGACTTATCTATTTGCCCAACAAAAGGATCGGACATGTTGAAATTCAACATGCTCGACCCTTCTCTCCCTCAACATCTGCCATCCGGGGAAAGTCGGGACGCCACCATACACATTAGATGGTCGACCGATCCCGACAAAATTGGCGGGTTCGGCAGACATGCATCTAATGTGTATGGCCAGTCGTAGAGAAAACTAAATAGGCCAAATGTGGCAAAATATGGATCTTGTCTGATAATGCTTAAGACTTACTAATATTTTTTTGTGATAACAAGGAGATTGGTTTCACATGATTAATTAAAGGGGTATTCCTATCTCAGACATTTATGGCATATCAACAGGACAGGATATGCCATAAATGTCTGATAGAAGCGGGACACCTATGGGAGCCACATCTGTTCATACAACTGGGCCTCTGACCCCCATCCTACCTTCCACCGCTGTCATGTATGGGTGTATCAATCCCACGCAAACTACTCTAGTACTCAAAACAACAAATGATAGTTGGCTTTTTTTTATGAATCAAGTAGGAGCCAGGAGCAAGGAGGGGTGAGTAATTAGAGTGGTTTAATCTGGGGTCTGGTCTGAGGTCTAAATTACAGGGTCTGGTCTGGGGTCTAAATTGTGGTGTCCAAATAGGAGGGTCCAGTGTGGGGTCTAAATTTTCGTGTCTGGTCTGGGGTCTGAATTTTGGGATCTAGTATCTAAATATTCGGGTATAAATTTTGGATTCTGTGGTCTGGAAAAATTTTGTATGGATTAAAGGACTTTCCAGGCTTTATAAAAGTTTTTACTTTAACTGCAAATGGTGTTTGAGATCACTCCAGTGGGCAAACTCTCCCTCTATACTTTCCAAACCGTAAGTCCTTGTAGTGAGGACAGTATAAAGGAAATATTCAGTAAAATGTTTAGATTTTGACAAGCCCCTTCCCTTGGCAAGCCAGGCCCAGACAACCCATGCCCAGTCAAAGCCAAAGTGTCCCTAGAAAAAGTTTCTATATGCAATAACTAATTGCACTTATTAAATTCCCACAAATTAAAACAATTCTATTATTTTTAATATTTATGATCAGAAAATAAATGTAGTTATCAGATCTAAGAGTTAAAGGGATTTCTTGTTTTATGTACATAATGATTACTTATTTAAGTTTGAATCTTCTGCAAATTTGTAGTGTTCCTATTCACTGACAGCAAGTAGAGAGCTTGAAAATAGGGAGAAATTTGCAGTAAGTAAAAAATGGTCTAATATAAAATATCAGTTTTGCCCAAAACAACCAAATACCCTATTTCCTTTTCAACCCTCTTCTGAAAGCAAATAAACGATGGAATATGATTGTTTGCTATAGGCAACACTTATATTTTTTATTCAAAATATTATTTGGCCAAATTATTTCAGCACGTAGCAAAACTTTTTAAATACACTGATTAAAGGGGTTCTCTGGTTTTAAAAACATATTTTCAGATATATGTACCAAATTAAGGTATTTTTGGCTAATAGAGGGAAATCCCTCATTCTGGACCCCAACCATTTAGCCAGAGCGGAGAATTTCTACAAAGAACATCTGTCTCTGGAGCACCCAGCACCCCATGTATTACAGAGAAAGCCTATTGATTTCAATGTTAACTGTGTAATACTTCATTTCCCCTGTGGTGGCACTGCAGGAAAAATGAACACTTGTTTCCACAGTCCCTCCAGATTACAGCTGATCGCTGGGGGTCACAGCAGCGAGATAACCTGTGATCAATTTATTTTCTGGAGAGCCTTCTAACAAAATGGTATAATCAAGCGTGATCGACACCTTTAAGCTTTATTTTAGACTATAAATCCCCTTTAAGCTGCATGAATCCTTAAAAACAAGCAAAAATAAAGCCTAATCAAACAAATATTTGAAAGCAAATAAACAAGCAAGTAACCAAATTTTCTAAATGTACAGAAAGAAATAAGCATTAAAACTATGGAAATGTACTTTGTCGAAAGGGTTAGAGGCTAGTATTGATGTTATAGCCCTGAAATAATGAATTTGTCATGCTTCTTCTTTCAAGCTATTTAAGTTCCCCATAATTGGTGCTTGATCTGTTTTAAATCCTTCCACCTGAAAAAGCAATAATATTACACACCCCGAATACATGTCAGCAAGTCTTCCATGGAAAATCACTGCTCAAATACGGAATGTTGGTCAGCGTCGACTATATCCTATTATATATAAAGATACTCCTGGGATACAAAATAATTCCAATACTATAATATTAGTGATTCACAATGTTTCATGGAAATGGGAGATATTTATCAAAACATATGGGGGAGAAAGTGGAGAAGTTGCCCATAGCTACCAAAAGATTTCTAAAAAGAGAGCTGGGATCGTATTGGTGGCTATGGGCAACTGCATCTACGGGGATGATAGCTAACTGCCTTGTGAACCACAATAATAGTTACATGTCCTTCAGGGACCTCAGCCATCGAAGTATGTGCTATAGAAAATGTTCAGATGTGAACCCCACTCTAACCCCACTTCTTGTTAGCCGAGTCATCATTTTCTAAACCACCCTTAGTTGTAGCCTCAAGATAGTCCTGTTTTATTGTTGTCCCCGGAGTTCAGCACTGGAGAAGATAAATCGCTCAGAAAAGGTCACAGATGTTTTGTATTCCGGGACAGTGGCAGAAATCCATTACTGGCCCACTTAATTTTGAACACATTTGTCATAGAGATGAGGGATGTGGAGCTGCATGACATGGGCCGGTAAGCTGCATGTGGCTCCTGTGGTTCTATTTGTGTGAAACTGGCACATGACTTTCTACTGGTCTATTGACATAAATGGTCTTGAGCTGTCGAGACATTGAACATGACATCTTGAAGATAACAGCATTGACTAAGCCAATGACACTGTCACGAGGCCTACTGAGGGTGAAGTGGACCTTCTGTGATGCTAACGGATTTGGTGTGGAGCTAATCCAGCGAGCGGAGTCTAAGGAATTCTACAGTAAATTTTTCACCCTTAACCTCCGTAAGAAGGTGTGGACTTTCCCTCACGGAATTCCCAGGTCGCTACCCCCATAGTAGTCTCCATTTAGGAATGACTTTGGATAACAGTACCAGGTAAGGACAGTAGTCGTAGTCAGATGGGCATAGGTCAGGGCAAGCAGAGTTCAATCGTAACCCGGGAGACAGGCAAAGGTCAGGACGGACAGCGGACAATAGATGTGGTCAAATGACAAGCTGGATCAAAGCCAAAGGGAGCAATATGAATACATCTTAGCAGAGTACTAGAACCAACAGGACCTTATTGCTCAGGCACTCGTGCTGTGGGAGACGCTGCTTAAAAAAGGCTAAGACAACTGAGCATTGGCTGAATGAGCAGAGCTTTGGCGCATGCTGGCCCTTTAAGAAGCCAGGAGTCAGCGTGAATGTGTAGCATTAGAAGAGAACCTAGCAGGAGAGCAGTAGTGGCAAACAGGCATGGAAGAGCGAAACAGAAGATCGGCGAGCGGCTGTCCACCACAGTAAACCCGGACTAGAGAGTGACGGAGGAGAGCGCGGTACCGAGCATCGGTAAAAGTGGGACACAGTTATAGGTAATTAAGAAGAAGATCTATAGAAACTTATTAGAGCAGTTAGAGAAAAGATAGGAATTTGGCTAAATAGGAAGAAATGAAAGTTTACAGCATTGAGAAATACAGATAACTTTCCAGTGAAGACATAGAAGTAGTTGAAATAAAAATGTAAAAAAAAATATCTAAAAAGGTCCAAAATTCTGTACTGATAAATTTCATAATACAGTATATCATTATAGGGGTCGGAGCTCCATTTTTCTAGTTCAGAATTTCTAATGCTCTCCTTTTCTTCGCACATCTATTGAGTTAATGGGGTACTCCATGGGATATGCAATAAATGTCTGAAAGGTGGGCTTGGATGTTAACTCCCATAGACTTGAGTAGACATCTGCGGCCACCTCTCCATTCAGCCTCCGTCTGAATGTAGCCAGCAGCGGATGACAGTTCTGGCCAAACAGGGATAAGGGGGCACCAAAAGTTGGGGTCTTAGGCCCCATGCACGGGACGCAATTGCGGGCACGGCCGTCCGCAGACAGCCGTCCACATTTTCGGCCCATGCTCCCATACAAAAATATGGGAGTCCATCTGGCAACTTATAGTCCTCTATGTAGCAAATCCTATGGTCATTCATACATGATTTGGCTCAATACATCTTGTGTAGTCTGTAGATTTCCATAGGTTACGTTTAGTCAAACTTAGCAAACTACCCAACCTCCAAGACTAGCATGACAAATTCAGCTCTACTACTTCCCTATAAAGAGTTAACCGAAGCATGTGCTTACATTTGGACTGATCACAAATACAAAAACCAGACTATAAATGTGGGTGTTTTCCCTTGTAAAGCAGCAGCTGGTCATGTGAAACTAAATGATTTTGATGCATCTTGAAAGATCAAAGAGCACGTGGGTTATATTGGGCTTTGATGTGCCGCGCCCTTATTATGACGATGATACGTAAATGAAAACAGGAAGCAGATAAAAGGTTACCTATTACAGCCGATTAAGATGATTTTGCTCAATATAAATATAAACTCAACACAAAGCATTTATTTGAGGACCCACTTTGGTACAGAGCATTACCATAAATACATAATTGCCGAATCTGATATATAAGTAAAAAAGACACAGTCAGTAATGCTTAGAACTTGAGAAAAGAAAGCAATCTATTATAACATAAAACCATAATAAAGTGCACAGATAATCTGATAATTCTGCATTAACGTCATTCTGAATTAGCAGATTTTCCAAAAACTTGGGTGTCAAAAGCTAAGGGAATTCTGGATAAAAAATTCTCTTTGAAGGCCCTCAGACGCTCTATTTAAATATATATTCTTATGAGGTGAATATAATCTGGCCTAACAGCAGACATTACAGCATTAAGTCAATATCCTTGGTCCTGTGGAGACCAATGAGGTCAACCAGCGGTGCTGGTGAGAGGTACTGATGACACGTTAAAGATCTCCTGTCCCCCGTACGCCATAGAAAACTAGTATTGGTTATAGTTGGGGAAATTGATCTAAACCTCCTTTTTCTGACCCGATTGCTTGTGGAGCTTCAAGTTTAGCCTCAGTGAGCGTTCCCTGGGAATCTGCTATCTATCTCACCTTGTCTTCTCCCAATGCTCCAGCTTGTAATGTGGGGTTACTGGAGTGGTTCACAGTCCATTCCGTGACACACGCTCCAGAGTCCACTTGGCAAAAGCAGCCATACTGTTTCTCTCTAAGAACTCGCTTACTCACAGCAGGTGGATCTCCTCCTCAGCTCCGCATAGGTCCACATCACATCTCCCAACCTCTGGTTCACCATCCCTGCAACTGCAGCCTTCAGTCTTTCCCCGCCTCAATGCAGAGGGACAAGCTCGGTCACATAGGTGAACAGGTCCCGGTCTAACTACTACACAGAACAACAACACTTAGGTCATGCAGTTTACCGCTCTTTCAAATGGCACCAAACCCCTTCCTTTTATAGGCTCTCCTCTGCCCCCTACTGTCAGCATGGTGGCGCAGCGCATCATTAGCATTACTATGCTCCATTCCCTGACAGCTCCAGGCTCTTCCTGGGCCTAGCCATAGGTCCTCCATACTGTCCCCCAGAAGCCTCTGTCACTGTCCCCCAGGAGCCTCTCCTTCCTTTGTACAGTGACGGCACCGTGCCTATGACAGCTCCACAGGGCACCATGGTCTATCCTCCAGCAAATCTGTAGGACAAAACAATATATCTATACAGTGCAAAACAACATATATACATAGAGTAAACCGAGCACCTAAGCATTCTCTGAGCAAAATTTTGCAGTCCTCTTAAAGTGATAGACAACCATTTACAAAAAGGAAACATAGACAGTCCATAGGCTGTAAATGGACAGTTCACCCTGCGTACATGCTTTTGGTGAGATCAAAAAAATACTACAAAAAAAAATAGTCCTTCAAAAACAAACCCTCTCGGAACGCAGTGATGAAAAAAACAAAAAACTGAGTGTGTCCTGAAGGACCAAAATAGCTGTGTCCTCAAGGGGTTAAAATATGTAACACATTTTTTATAAAAAAGGTGAACTTTCAAAGAAATGTTTAATATTTTTAGCAATATGGGGTTTTCAGGTTGTATATATTTTAGATACTTACAATAAAAACATGTGGTGGGTTATATGAAAGATAAGAGTGGATTGAAAGTCAGTGAGTCACAATTGATGGATTAAAAACTGAAAACGATGAATAGCTAAAATATATAAAGGGGTGTTAGCAGCAACTATTCACAATAGTGCGGAAAAATGGGGAAAATATATACAATCATTGACAGAAAATGACGTTGCGTGTGTCGGCTATGGCACACACAAGGTCCTGATGCTGCCCAGCGTCAGGACGTTCATGTGCGGAGCTCAACACTCATTCGGCCCACTGCCTCCACCTCCATCTCCCTCTCTTCCCTTGCCCGTGCTGAAGAAGCTGTCCTCCTCATCATTCTGCTAAAGGCAGCAGGCCAGACTGGCACATGCGGGCTGCTTTGGACCGGTGAGTCCAGTCTTTACCCAGAAGCAGTGAGTCAGTGAGTCCATATATTGCCTTGCGCAGTCTAAGTTCCCACCAGATTTGGTGTCTGACTCAATTACCCAGCATCTGTCTCGCTGATACTATGGGGCTGTGACACTATTATGTGTTTGTGTTCTTTCTTAGGCACTGTTGTATATCTGGCCTGGCATAATATTATCGGTACTATATAGTTGACCCTTCTGCTTTGCTGTTATTGTGTGGGCACATTTGGGTATCTAAAGCTTTGTTACATACCTGGCTCACTGCATTAACTGGAAGGGCCAACTATATAGTGGTACTCATAATATTGTGCCGGCATCATAAATCAGTGACCAAACAATAGCAAGCACATAATGCTGATACCATAGTGCCAGCTACAAAGTAGCACCCATAAAATAGTATCCGTTATATAGCAGTGCCCATGCCCATAACAAAGTGTCAGACATGCATCGGTGCCCACGCAACAATAATATGGGCTAATGTACACGACCGTGATGTGCTCGGACGGCCGAAGAGTGTCACTCGCGGGCTGCCCGCAAATCACCAGCCGTGCACATGGCCGTGTATATTCATTTCAATTAACCTGGACCGCAAAATGCGGCCGTAATAAGACATGTCCAAATTTTTTGCGGTCCAGGCTCCTGGGTAATGCACGGACCGTGGAAACCAAGGGCCCATAGAAATTAATGGGACCGCAATTCACCCGCAAATTTGCGGCCGCAAAAATATGTTCATGAGGCCTATCAAACCAGTAGTGGCAGATACATAGTAGTACCCAAAATAATGTGACAGGAATAAATAAAATAATAATGGGCTCTTAATGCTTATAAAAAAGTGTCAGCCACATAATAGCCCCCATACATAATAACAGGCACCAGCAGTCATCAGGAGAAGTCATGGCGTTCTAGGCTGGATGGAGAAGGGGACCCTTTCCTGCACAGGGGCCTTTTGCTGTCGGTGTCCACTTCTGTCTTTAGCTTGTATTCTGCTCTACGGAGCGGGAAGACAAATATGTAAATATATTGGGAACCTGACACAAAGTGTTCAATTTCCCTGCAGCGCCACTACAGGAAAAATTTTGCATTACACATTTCCTATTCAAATCAGCGACCTGATCCCCTTAAATTCCCTTTTATTTATTCTGTAAAATTAAACTGGACTTTTCATCTTTGTTTGGCCATTGTATGGGACATTGTAGAGAACACACACACATTCCAACTAATCAAACCCTAAAATTTCTGGGGAAATGAAGAGATTCCAATATGTGTGTATCCTCTGAACATTTGTTCTCCAAGTCTAAATAAAACTTAGTGTAGCATGATGTGAAGATGAACTGTCAAACGCACATCTTCCCCTATTCCATGCTTGTCTTCCTCTGCATTTCTATGGTATACAGGATTTTCACATGGCATGAAAATAAAAACATTGAATCAGTCTGAGATCTTGTAAATTCTACCATATGTTTCCTTTGGCCACTTCACCGATGCACAGAGAGTTGTAAATGGACTTATCAAGATGGTTTCCCCCTCACTGTGAATACCCAGGGTCACAAGCTATGAAGGTTGTTGTTTTTTTTAGTAAAAGATTTGCTTTTAATCCTTTCATGGCTACAAATGTGTATATATATATATATATATATATATATATATATATATATATATATATATATATATGTATATATGTCATGGATTTAAATGATTGCTGTGCCTAGAATATAAGAGCTAGAGCTTAGATCAGTGATCTATGGTGATATATTAAAGCAGGGGCGTAGCTAGGGGGGCAGGCGGGGCATGTGCCCGGGGCGCAACTAGGTGGCAGGGAAGGGGGGTGCCGAAGAGCAGCTGATCGCTGCTGATAGGCGCCCCATATGTCAGACACCTGCAGCAGCTTTAGGAAGAGCCAGGAAATTACGGCGTTCTGACTCGGGTCTGTGACGGCCAGGGAGTGGACCAGTCCAGTCACCTTACCTGTCACCTGACCTCACGTCAGTGACGAGGTCAGATGACTCAGGTCAGGGGACAGGTCCACTCCCGTGCTGCAGCCTTCCAGCTCTGCCTCTACTCTGTGCTCTGCTGTTACACACCGAGAAGCAGAGAGGAAGCTCCGCCTACAGCCCGTCCTGACCTGTCAGCAAGGAGACATGGTGAGTGTCTGTGTGTATATGTGTGTAGTGTGTATACAGTGTGTGTCTCTGTCTTTGTATGTCTATATGTTATAGTGTGTGTGTGTGTGTGTGTGTGTGTGTGTGTGTGTGTGTGTGTGTGTGTGTGTGTCTCTGTCTGTCTGTGTCTCTGCATGTGTTTGTCTCTTACATCTACTACCTTATCTGTACTCAGAGAGTTATCACTGTGTTATCTGTGGTGTTACATAGGACTGCAGGCAACAGCTACTACATTATCTGTACTCAGAGAGTTATCACTGTGTTATCTGTGGCGTTACATAGGACTGCAGGCAACAGCTACTACATTATCTGTACTCAGAGAGTTATCACTGTGTTATATGTGGTGTTACATAGGACTTCAGGTAACATAACTACATTATCTGCACTTAGAGATGTATCACTGTGTTATCTGTGGTGTTACATAGGACTGCAGGTAACATCTACATTATCTGTAATCAGAGAGTTATCACTGTGTTATCTGTGGTGTTACATAGGACTGCAGGCAACACTACTACATTATCTGTACTCAGAGAGTTATCACTGTGTGTTATCTGTGGTGTTACATAGGACTATAGGTAACATCTGCTACATTATCTGTACTCAGAGAGTTATCACTGTGTTATCTGTGTTGTTACATAGGACTGCAGGCAACAGCTACTACATTATCTCTACTCAGAGAGTTATCACTGTGTTATCTGTGGTGTTACATAGGACTGCAGGCAACAGCTACTACATTATCTGTACTCAGAGAGTTATCACTGTGTTATCTGTGGCGTTACATAGGACTGCAGGCAACAGCTACTACATTATCTGTACTCAGAGAGTTATCATTGTGTTATCTGTGGTGCTACATAGGACTTCAGGTAACATAACTACATTATCTGCACTCAGAGATTTATCACTGTGTTATCTGTGGTGTTACATAGGACCGCAGGTAACATCTACTACATTATCTGTAATCAGAGAGTTATCACTGTGTTATCTGTGGTGTTACATAGGACTGCAGGTAACATCTACATTATCTGTAATTAGAGAGCTATCACTGTGTTATCTGTGGTGTTACGTAGGACTGCAGGCAATACTACTAAATTATCTGTACTCAGAGAGTTATCACTGTGTTATCTATGGTGTTACATAGGACTGCAGGTAACATCTACATTATCTGTAATTAGAGAGCTATCACTGTGTTATCTGTGGTGTTACATAGGACTGCAGCTAACACTACTACATTATCTGCACTCAGAGAGTTATCACTCTGTGTTATCTGTGGTGTTACATAGGACTGTAGGTAACATCTACTACATTATCTGTACTCAGAGAGTTATCACTGTGTTATCTGTGTTGTTACATAGGACTGCAGGTAACATCTACTACATTATCTGTGCTGTGTACATATGTGCCTGTGTGCGTATATATGGGTCTGTTTGTGAATGTGTCTTTGTGCTTGTATATTTGTGCCTTTTATGTATTTGTATATGTTCCTGTCTGTGTATTTATCTGCCGGTGTGTGTGTATATATGTGTCTGTACGTCTATATATTTAACTGTATGTATATATTCCAGAATGTGTGTATGTATATTTGCCTGTATGTTTAAATATCTGTCTTTATGTATGTACAGTATATATGTTCCAGCGTGTCCATATATGTGGTTAATTTTTGGTTTGTGTAGGGGGCGGCAATAGAGAGTCCCGCACAGGGCGCCATCCAAGGTAAGGCCGGCCCTGGCTGCACCGACCCATCAGAAGGAACTCCGCCGCTGCCTGCGCCGCATGACCTCCTCGGCTCCTCCGGTAAGTCACACCAGGCAGAGCGGAAAGTGGTAGCGGTAGGCTACCGCTCACCGGTCTGTTCACAGTGTGGCGCTAAGTACAAGGGGGGGAGTGTGTTGCGCTATTTAAAAGAGGGGGAATGTGGCGCTATTTACAAAGGGGCAGCGGGCTGTGTGTGGCACTATCTACAAGGGGGGGAGTGTGCCGCTATCTACTAGGGGGGAAGCGGGCTGTGTGTGGCACTATCTACAGGGGGCTGTGTGTGGCCTCTTTAATTTATTTTCTTTTAATTTATTTTTATGTTAATTACATTATAGAACTATATCGCTTGTAAAATGTAGAAATGCTTTTAAACTCGAGTTACATTAAAAAAAATTGTGAAAAAAAAATTACATCTCATTGATTGGTAGGGAAAGCAAACATGGCGAGGGGGAAGGAGTTGTCGGGAAATAAGTTGGGGGGGGCGCCAATCTGAATCTTTGCCCCGGGCGCAGGAGAACCTAGCTACGCCTCTGATTAACCCCTTAACGCTCATGGATGTACTATTACGTCATGGTTCGCGCTCCATGACGGAATAGTACGTCTCGGGAGTAACGGCCGTTTCGGCCGTCCTCCCGACACATACAGGAGCTGTGACAGCTGCTGTCTCGTACAGCAGCTGTCACAGCTCCTACAGCGGGGACCGATCGCTGTGTCCCCGCTGATTAACCCCTGAAAAGCCGTGTTCAATAGCGATCACGGCTTAAGCTGCCATCGCCGGCCTGCTACACGATAGCGGCCGGCGATGGTGACTATGGCAACCGGACACCAAACAATGGCGTCCGGCTATGCCATAGACGGAAGCCTAGTGGGTCCTGACGAAGTCAGGACCCACTATGCTTGCTGTCAGTGAGTAGCTGACAGTTCTAATACACTGCACTACGCATGTAGTGCATTAGAATAGCGATCAGGGCCTCCTGCCCTTAAGTCCCCTAGTGGGACAAAGTAAAAAAGTTAAAAAAAAGTTAAAAAAAGATGTGTAAAAATAAGAAAATAAAAGATTTAAAAGTAATAAAAGTAAAAATCCCCCCTTTTCCCTTATCAGTCCTTTATTATTAATAAAAATATATAAACAAACAAATAAACTATACATAATTGGTATCGCCGCGTCCGTAACGGCCTGAACTACAAAACTATTTTATTATTTATCCTGCGCGGTGAACGCCGTAAAATAGAATAATAATAAACCGTCCCAGAATCACAATTCTTTGGTCACTTCACTTCGCAAAAAATGGAATAAAAAGAGATCAAAAAGTCGCATGTACCTAAAAATGGTACTAATGGAAACTACAGTTCGTTACGCAAAAAATAAGTCCTCGCACGGCTTTATTGATGGAAAAATAAAAACGTTCTGGCTCTTAGAATAAGGTAACACAAAAAGTGAATGATTTTTTACAAAACGTATTTTATTGTGCAAACGCCGTAAGACATAAAAAACTATAAACATCTGGTATTGCCGTAATCGTATCGCCACGCAGAATAAAGTGAATATGTCATTTATAGCGCACGGTGAACGCTGTAAAAAAAATAGAATAAAAAAACAATAGTAGAATTGCTGTTTTTTAGTCACCGCGCCACTTAAAAATAGAATAAAAACTGATTAAAAAGCCGCATGCATGACATGAAAACTGCAATGAATTCCTCAAGGGATCTAGTTTCCAAAATGGGGTCACTTTTGGGGGGTTTCCACTGTTTTGGCACCACAAGACCTCTTCAAACCGGACATGGTGCCTAATAAAAAGGAGGGCTCAAAATCCACTAGGCGCTCCTTTGCTTCGGAGGCCGGTGCTTCAGTCCATTACCGCACTAGGGCCACATGTGGGATATTTCTCAAAACTGAAGAATCTGGGCAATAAATATTGAGTTGCGTTTCTCTGGTAAAACCTTTTGTGTTATACAAAAAAGTGGTATAAAAAGGATTTTCTGACAAAAAAAAAAAGTTAATTTCACCTCTACTTTGCTCAAAATTCCTGTGAAACACCTAAAGGGTTCATAAACTTTCTAAATGCTGTTGTGAATACTTTGAGGGGTCTAGTTTCTGAAATGGGGTATTTGATAGGGGTTTCTAATATATGGGCCCCTCAAAGCAACTTCAGAACTGAACTGGAACCTAAAAAAATAAATAAATGAGGCAATACTTCGCTTCTTACATTATACTGATAATGAGCCGTGCCCACCCCGAGATGACCCCAGTTTTGGCCGTTTGTATAAATGGAGACCCCTATTAGACCGTTTCAGTGCCCGGTTTTCCCAAGCATACACCCCCGAGAAGTGTATTTCTATTGATGAGTCCTTGGTACATTTTAAAGAGAGGGTTCAATTCCGCCAGTACCTGCCGGGTAAGAGGGCAAGGTATGGTGTGAAGATGTATAAGCTGTGCGAGAGTGCATCCGGGTATACCTACAGATTTAGGATATATGAAGGGAAGGACACCAGTATTCAGCCCCCAGAATGCCCCCCCTTACTGGGAGTTAATGCAAAAATTGTGTGGGATTTGGTGCACCCACTGCTGGACCAGGGTTACCACCTCTACCTGGATAATTTTTATACCAGCGTCCCACTCTTCAACTGCCTCGCTTCCAGAAGTCCTGTGGCATGCGGCACTGCTAGTAGAAATCTGAGAGGCCTCCCTAAGACTCTGCAGGGCAAACGCTCAGAAGGGGTGAGAGCAGGGCACAATCTAGCAGCAACATATTGTGTTTCAAGTACAAGGACAAGAGAGATGTCACACCAGTACCCAGGTACCTGTACGAGGTACCAGTACAGAGACCCCCAAACCAGACTGCATCCTGGACTACTATAGGTACATGAGAGGGGTGGACTTGTCAGATCAAGCCCTGAAGCCCTACAGCGCTATGCGGTGTGGTATAAGAAGCTGGCCGGGCACATCATACAGATGGCTTTGTACAATGCGTACGTGCTACATCGATGTACAGGCCAGACGGGAACTTTCCTGGAATTTCAAGAGGTGGTTATCAAGAAACTAATTTTTATGGACCAAGAAGGGGGGGGGGGCACCCAGTACTTCTGGAGGTGAGGCCACACGCATCGTACCAGGGCAACACTTTCCAGGAGAAGTTCCCCAAACTGGCAAGAAAGAAGAAAGTCAAAAGAGGTACAAAGTCTGCTATAAGAGGGGGATAAGGAAGGACACAATATATCAATGTGACACTTGTGCCGAAAAACTAAGGCTCCGTATGAAAGAGTGCTTCAAAATTTATCATACATCCCATGATTTTTAATCTATCCCAGTTAAACTTACCCTGATGCACTCCGCACAGCTTATCCCCCTCGTCTTTCCCCTCTGAGCCCTGCTGCGTGCCTAGGCAGCGGATTACAGCCACATGTAGGGTATTGACGTACCCGTGAGAACCCACATTACAGTTTATGGGGTGTATGTCTCCGGTCAAAATGCTCACTACACCTCTAGATGAATGCCTCAAGGGTGTAGTTTTTAAAACGCGGTCACTTCTTGGGGGTTTCAACTGTACTGGTACCTCAGGGGCTACTGCATACATGACTTTGCACCAAAAAATCCCCAGTAGGCCAAATGGTGGTCCTTTCCTTCTGAGCCCTCCCATGGGCCCAAACGGCAGTTTATCACCACAAATGGGGTACTGCCACACTCAGGACAAATTGGGCCACAGAATGGGGTATTTTATTTCTTGTGAAAATTAGGACTTTTCAGCCAAAACTACATATTATTGGAAAAAATTATTTCGTTTTAATTCCCAGCCCAATTCAAATAAGTTCTGTGAAAAAACTGTGGGGTCAAAATGGTCACAACACCCATAAATGAATTCCTTGAGGGGTGAAGTTTCCAAAATGGGGTCACTTCTGGTGGGTTTCCATTGCTTTGATACCTCTGGGGCTCTGCAAATGCGACATGGCACCCGAAAACCAATCCAGCAAAATCTGGACTCCAACAAACACACAGCGCTCCTTTGCTTCTGAGCCCTCCCATGGGCCCAAATGGCAGTTTATCACCACAAATGGGGTATTGCCACACTAAGGACGAATTGGGCAACAAAATAGGGTATTTTGTTCCCTGTGAAAATAAGACATTTTGATAAAAAATGCCATCTTATTGGAAAAAATTTCATTTTTATTATTTCACAGACCAATTCAAATAGGTGCTGTAAAAAAACTGTGTGGTCAAAATGATAACCACAACCATGAATGAATTCATTGAGGGGTGTAGTTTCCAAAATGGGGTCACTTCTGGTGGGTTTCCATTGCTTTGATACCTCTGGGGCTCTGCAAATGCGACATGGCACCCGAAAGCCAATCCAGCAAAATCTGGACTCCAAAGAACAAATAGCGCTCCTTTCTTTCTGAGCCCTCCCATGGGCCCAAATGGCATTTTATCACCACAAATGGGGTATTGCTGCACTCAGGACAAATTGGGCAACAAAATGGAGTATTTTATTTCTTGTGAAAATAAGAAATTTTGAGCTAAAACTACATATTATTGGAAAAAATTATTTTTTTTAAAATTCCCAGCCCAATTCAAATAAGTTCTGTGAAGAAACTATGGGGTCTAAATAGTCACATTACCCATAAATGAATTGTTTGAAGGGTGTAGTTTCCAAAATGGGGTTACTTCTGGTGGGTTTCCATTGCTTTGATACCTCTGGGACTCTGCAAATGCGACATGGCACCCGAAAACCAATCCAGCAAAATCTGGACTCCAACAAACACATAGCGCTCCTTTCCTTCTGAGCCCTCCCATGGGCCCAAACGGCAGTTTATCGCCACAAATGGGGTATTGCCGCACTCAGGACAAATTGGGCAACAAAATGGGGTATTTTGTTCCCTGTGAAAATAGGAAATTTTGATCATAAATTACATCTTATTGGAAAAAAAGGCATTTTTTTAATTTCACAGCCCAATTAAAATAGGTGCTGTGAAAAAAACTGTGTGGTCAAAATGATAACAACAGCCATAAATTAATTCCTTGAGGGATGTAGTTTCCAAAATTGGGTCACTATTGGGGGATTCCTACTGTTTTGGCACCTCAACACCTCTTCAAACCTGGCATGGTGCCTAAAATATATTCTAATAAAAAAGGGGCCTCAAAATGCACTAGGTGCTTCTTTGCTTCTAGGGCTTGTGTTTTAGTCCACGAGCGCACTAGAGGCACATGTGGGACATTTCTAAAAACCGCAGAATCTGGACAATACATATTTAGTAGTTTTTCTCTGGTAAAACCTTCCGTGTTACACAAAAAAAATTGAATAAAATTGAAATTCAGCAAGAAAAATGAAAATTGCAAATTTCACCTCCACTTTGCTTTAATTCCTGTGAAATGCCTGAAGGGTTAAAAAACTTTCTAAATGCTGTTTTGAATACTTTGAGGGGTCTAGTTTTTAAAATGGGGTGTTTTATCAGGGTTTCTAATACATAGGCCCCTCAAAGCCACTTCAGAACTGAAGAGGTACCTTAAAAAAAAGGCTTTTGACATTTTCTTAAAAAAAAGAGAAATTGCTGTTTATGTTCTAAGCCTTGTAACGTCCAAGAAAAATAAAATAATGTTCAAAAAACGATGCCAATCTAAAGTAGACATATGGGAAATGTGAACTAGTAACTATTTTGGGTGGTATAACCGTCTGTTTTACAAGCAGATGCATTTAAATTCTTTAAAATTCTATTTTTTATAAATTTTCCCTAAATTTTGCAATTTTTCAACAATAAACACTGAATATATCATCCAAATTTTACCACTAACATAAAGCCCAATGTGTCACGAGAAAACAATCTCAGAATTGCTTGGATAGGTTTAAGCATTCCGACGTTATTACCACATAAAATGAAATATGTCAGATTTGAAAAATGGGCTCTGAGCCTTAAGGCCAAAACAAGGCTGCGTCCTTAAGGGGTTAAAGCCCAGAATCTTAGCATCTAGGATCGGGGGAAGCATTAATTTGAAGTTGGGGAGCAGAATGTAAAGTTTTACTTCCTGGTTCTGTGTCTCTGTAAGGGAGAGGTGGGTGGGGGAGCTGCAAGTGAGAGCAGGAAGGAAGATCACAACCTGATACTATCATCTCTCTCCCTGTACAAACTCCAGGGACTCTGGGAGAAGAGTGGTGACACAGGAACTTTTCTTCATGTTATCACCCCCCCCCCCCCTTACTAATCAGAAAAAATATACGTAACAATAGGGGGTCTCCTTTCCCCCTACTACAGAGTTGAGAATATGAGGTTATACATCTAATCACCTTGAGTTTACTCAGACAATTTGTAGATTCGTACATTTGCTGGCGTATGGATTGCGGATATTTTTGGGCTCTTTAATTCTGGTGATTATGTGACCACATGTGCACGTAGACATAAGTCAACTTGGCTAAGACTATTAGCCACAAACATGACTTTTTATGCATTTTTCACACAATGTTACATTTTGATGCAAAATTGCATGAATGCGCCTAAGGCCTCATGCACACGACCATAGCCATGTGCACGGCCGTGAGGCCACGGAGTGTCACCTGCGAGCCGCCCCCATGCTCATGGCCGCGTCCATAATTTTCTATGAGCCTGCACCCCAAAACACAGCCGTAATAAGACATGTCCGTTCTTTTTGCGGTGTCGGCTCCTGGGTCATGCACGGACCGTGGAAAACACGGTCATGTACATGGGCCCATTGAAATGAATGGGGCCACAATTCACCCATTTATTTTTAGGGAAACTGCGGCAGCAAAAGCACGTTCATGTGCATGGGGCCTAAGAGTGTAAAGTGCTCGATGGACTTTTTACTATGTGTAAGGTGTCTACTTTCATAAAATATATGGGTATGGGGGAATATTAAGATTTCTTTGTTTTATCATTTAGCTTTTTTTTGTAAATGTCAAAAACCTGAAAATTATCACGGCATCAAATGGGTTAAAGGGAAGAATTTTAACAAATTCTTCATTTAATTACAAAAAAAGTTTAAAAGTTCGTAATATACACAACTGAAAATAAGTAATTGCTCACTTTGCCCTGTTTGATCAGGTTACATTTGTGCTATATTACATTTTCTGTAAAGGGATCGTCCAAATCAGTGTGATAGGTCACCCGACAATGAGCTGATTGTAGGGGATGCCACTTCTGGGGCCGCCTATGATCAGCTGTTACCGCCAGAGAGAACCATCGGTGATCTTAATTTCCCTATTACCTGGCATAATGTATGTACTCCTGGTTGTATGGATTTCTTACTGATACTCTGCACTAAATTGCCTTGTATATATGCGTGTACGTGGATGAGATGGGGAAATTAAACTGTGAAGCCCACTGGGACAGGGGCTGATGGGAGCAATTACAATCTGTGTCAAGAAATATGTGGGAATTATATATAGAAAACATTTATTCTTTGAGCTGATCTTAAGGAGAAAACTTATACTCAGTAAGTTTAGGGCTACAATTAGACTTTTCAACGTTTACTACAAAATTTTGCTATCACGGACAGACCAGCAAAAAGAGAGTGGACCCATTGTGTTGTAATTAGATTTGGCTTAGGCCTAAAGTGGGTGGTTAAACTGAGATTGTTCTATCTTCCCCATAAAACAGCCCTCCTGGGTGAATAGGCTTTAATCGATGTGAAATAATAGTCGTACAAGTCTGAGGTCAAGGCTGCCAAATATGCAAATACGGGAAAACTGGCAGGGCAGTCAATAACGCAGTCAGGTTTCAGTCCGAAACCAACTTCACCATAGCCACAGGTTACCAGTAAAACAGAAATGTAATATTAATACTGCTGTAGTGCAGCCTACTGACATTGTTTTGTTGTTTTTAAAGGCTCAACAACTAATTTTGCTGCAGTTTTATTTATGAGTGAAAGTTGATCTATAGTGGAAATTCAATATATTTAATCAGTTAGAACCCTGTCCATTAATTAATCTCCCCTTATGGGTCTCTACATATTGGGGTTTAGTAATTCATTGGCATTCGGAAAATTCAGAAAGAAAGGAGCAGCTATTTTTCAGCCACATTAAACCATTATTATCTCTGCCCACAGGGACGTACATTCCGTGTCAACGTTAACAGCGGATATGAAAGTATTTCATTTTACAACCATTTGTTATGGTCGCTACATGGAACGTTTTGTGGTCTAAACCGAAAACTTTCATCATCAT
This sequence comes from Rhinoderma darwinii, assembly GCF_050947455.1. Taxonomy (NCBI): domain Eukaryota; kingdom Metazoa; phylum Chordata; class Amphibia; order Anura; family Rhinodermatidae; genus Rhinoderma; species Rhinoderma darwinii. Next base: position 393,384,211 of record NC_134690.1, read on the forward strand.
ATTTTATTAATTTATTTTTTCATTTGAAAATTGCAGGAAAGTTTCCCCTAAAAAAAGACTGAAAACTATTAAGGCACCTGAAATGACTATTTTAAGGAGCAGTTTATGAAGGAGAAAATACGGAGATTGGGAAGAAAATGAGAAACAATAAACATTAAATAAATTACCGAAACCGAGTATACACTCCGGCATCTGTTCCTGCTTATACTTAACAAGTACCACTTTAAATATTTACAGAAATGGGTTTCGTATCAGAAGCTCTGTTGATTGCACAGACTTTAATTCTTTATTTCATGGCTTGTTTTAGCCTGTATTTGTTTTATGGAATTATATAGGGGAAAGTGGAGTAAAGGAGATCAAGATAAAACATAGCTAAGCTTAAAACAACATTACAACATGGACTCAGTTTCTGGAAATGGAAAACCACAAATAACCTAATAAAGTTAAGTAGGAAAAAAATAAAGTAAATACAGATTTTTTTTCCCTAATAATTCAGCAAGCTGGAGACCTCTGAATTTCGAAAATGCCCGCCCTGATTGGAAAATGTTATAGAGCATCAGCATGGGGAGTAACAGTCCAGTCAACGACACAATGACTGAAGAAGGGGTACCTAGTTAAGACTTTGAATGAGGAATATGTGAACAAATATTCATCCCGATCCTCTCTGCTTTTCTTTCCTAATGCAATTAAGGGGTGATGCTTCTTCCCACTTCTTAATTTCCCCTGGACAGGTCTTCATAGCGGGCCATGAGGCTTCTCTGAACTTCACGAGACCACTGGGAACTTTCTTGTGATTAGGCAATGAGACTAAGGCCTCACGGAGCCTGTATGTGATTAACCATATGGTGCCTCCATACAGCAACGTATTGTGAAGATATTCTCCCCTAAAAGCAACACTTCTAGGGGAGACTAGCTCTGTAACACAACGTCCGATGGAGCATGTAAATTTTTTTTTTTCACTTAGATTCATACAGAACTCATACAGAGTCATATGGAGGTACAGAAGAGCCCCATAGACGTATGGGTGCCCTAGAATAGGTCAAAATATGATCCCTCTTCCCACAATGGAAGATGGGGATTGTCTGCTAGCCAAAAATGTTAGATTGTAGGCAGATCGTTATGATTTTAGAAGGATCTAAAGACATAAATCTCACGTCTATGGACAGCTTTAGGCTTTTATATAAATAACGGGCCTACAGGGTAAAAGTCTTATCCCTAAAAAACCTCAACGTCTTTGTTATTTTCAATAATAAATTTATAGTAGGGAAAAAGTCACAGCGGGATTTACGTTTCAAAGCAAGACCTAAGAAGACTCAGCAAATGGTATTTAATTAAAAGCAAAGGCCAGCGTTCCTGTTAACTTCCCAGAAGATATAAGGAACATAAACATAGACTCTCTGGTGTTACAGTAAATCAGGAATTTACTCTAGGAAATCAGCTTCCCCGTGGGCCTAAATACATAAAACATCCTTTTCCAAAGTAACCTCGGCTATGTATCTATAGGTTTACTGGAGCCGCACGCCGTTTTAACTTTACACGTGGCTCAGGAAAATGTCATGTCAGTGGGTCACACACCCCATCAAATTTCAAAACAGTAGGGTCTAATATATCTAGAAATAAAAATATACTAGTTCATCTCTTGGCAGGACATAAAATCGTCCATTGTGGGTCTTTAATACTCTAATTCCCTCCTTCTCAACCGTCAGCACAGTGCCAATACAGATTACCAGTGGAGTCATGGAGTAATTCCAAACAATTTGCCATAGGGAAACACCTAAAAAAAGTTCCCTCCTTGAGAACCCCTACGACTATACCATGCTTACGTGAAAGTGACAACTCTTGCTTTTTCCCAGAGAACCCCTAACTAGTTTCCAAGCAACCCCAAGGATCCATGTAACCCTGATCGATAAACACTTGGGGAGATTTACTGGGCATAACGGGTCAGAATTTTGACACAAATTGCGCAAAAAATGGCGTACATGGTGTCCAGCAAATGTATTATGTTTTAGACACTTTTATCCACCTTCCTACACAGTTTTGAAATGTCTCTAGTAAAACGGTCATGGCTAAAAAGAGTAGTAAATTCGCCATATTCCTGAATGTCATGCGCCATTTTTTTGGCTCAAAATATTCTTGTAAAGTAAGCCAGCGTAGAGGTGGCATAAGGAATAGAGAGTGTCTAACATGTCTAGCAAGATGCGTCAAATTTATCATACATCATGCACCACTGTGATAAATTTGGGGCAGTATCTGTCCGGGCTAGTTTTATACTTTTTATCTTTAAGACAGTATTAATAAAGCTTTCCCACTGTGTTAGACTGGATCACACGTTTTTCTCTATATTTTTATATTTCATTATTTTTTATTAAAGAAGATGAGAGACATTTAGATTAATGTCCCCATGCCATTTTTGTTCCATTAGGTTGGATCCATTCCATCAGGTTTCCATTGCTGTCGATGGCCAAAAAAGTCTGGAGAACCAGTTCAAATACAGTCTACAGTAGTCTAAAATTTTTAACAACATTTTTGAGATGGGATATTTTTATACTTATTTGTCAAATCTTCACTTAAAGAGTTCTGTCACCAGTTTATTAATGGCCTATCTCCTATCTCATCTAATAGGCGCTATGATGCTGATAACTACAGTGTAGAAACATTTTTAAAATAGTTTATATTTTGCAAAGTTATGAGCATTTTTCGAAATACGCTATATTGGCTATACTTGCCAAATAGGAGGTGACTCTTTCTTTTCACTCTGGTCGGTGTAATATTTTCTGTATGACGCTGTCTAATCAGCATACAGCCTCTCCTCATCCCTGCCCAGCAACACAGCATGATCTTATAGTTTACAGCTTCAATTCCCAACTGTGTATTCAACTGGTGATACCTCTAGGTTGTTTCACTGCTAGATTAGAATCTCATCTTACATATGCCACTAGCACCACTGTTCTAGATGGTTCACAGCTGGAGATATGACTATTTGAAGTGATCCCCCTCCCTCCAGCCTCAGTCTCTCACATTGTGTGAAGCAGCTTCATGCTGATTGGACAGCGTCAGAGGCTGAGCTCCACCTTATGAGAGTTGCGTGTGGTGACAGCCACTTGTCTAGTATAGGCTCATTTGCATATTTAGAAAAAATCTCATATCTTTTAAAATAATAAACTTTTTGGGACACAATTTTCAATATTATTATCAGTGAGAAGAGGCCGTACTGCAGACAACAAAATATTATAACGGGAGGCCTCCATGACTAAAATAGATGGGAGGGGTAACGAGTTGGTTTGGCCTATGGGAATTTAGGATAAGGCCAGTAGGAGGGCTAGTAGGGAAAGGGGTGGGGTGAGTAGGGGGAAGTACCTTTTCCTTGTGCTTTCTCTCCCTCTCATGGCAAGGACGCTGAATCAGGAACATGTCTTTCCTCTCCTATTCATCCATGGCGTCTGATGAAGAAATGCTGCAGTAGCTGCTGACTGCTGGGAGCCTGGTTGGCTCAGTATGCAAAAAACGGCGCTGATTGCGGGCCCGGCTTCATCTCATGGCCAGGAGTCATCGGAGGTTCAGGGCGCAGGCCTGGAGCGCTCCCCCGCAGCGTCGGCTCCTTCTGTGCAAGAGCTGCTAGAGGTAAGAGCATGGCGCTCTCAGGGACAGGTGTCAGGCGGAGAGAGCCTGTTTCCCCGGCGACGCCGGACGCGGCCGGCACTTGTGGTGCGACGCGCACCACGAGGCGCGCGCGACCTCCTGTCTGGCTGAGTCCGGAGGTGATCCCACGGGCACAGCGCTGCAGGAGGAGACCCTCGGTGGACCCTTCAGGCCGGGCTGCAGGGCGGACATTTGCTGCTTCATGGTCCGGTCCTGGGAGGAATCCCAGAACGCGGCGGCGCCCGGCTGCCACGTCCACAAGGATGTGGCCTTCACTTCCGGCCACCCATCCTCATTCTTCCAGCAGGGGCGGAAGTTTGTCGGCGGCCCTGCATGGCGAGGTGCCAGCCAGAGGGCCGGCTGCACTAGAAACACAGATGACGGTCGGGGATGGTGTTGGAGGCCACAGACTGCGGTCAGTGGTGTGGGTGCCAGGCGACGAGCACCAGGTGGCTGGTGCTTCAGGACAACTGAGGAGAGTCAAGAGCCGACAGGATGACGCGATGCCCCTTTCCCAAGTCCCATCCAGGAGCTGGAATTCCCCGTGCACCCATTGCCAATGCGGACAATGCCACAGCGGGACCGGAGCATTGAATGATGGTGAGCTGCGGGCTTCTACACGTGGACATGTGGGTCCGGGTGACAGGATCACAGCCCCTGGGCAGCCTGGTGAGTTCACGCCTACTTTACCTATTCCTGCTTTATTGATGTCGGGTGTCGGTTCGGACTTAGTCGCGTCGGTGCGCGTCGCTGTGTTTTCCGGGGTTCCCGCGTCGCAAGCGCACGGGGTCGGGATAATCTGGCGGATTTATTGGGTTGCTTAAAAGAGTTAGTGGGACGGTTCGGGGGGTCCCCATCCCCTGGGCAGGCGGTCGCGTCACCAGTTGCGGTTTGGGCGGGTTCCCAAATCAGCGCCCCAATTCTTAATACTGGAGTAATGTCATACGGGGAGCAGCGAACGCCGTAGCGGTTTCGGAGCAGACTGAGTCACCGAAGGAAGTAGACAGGGTGGGTTTAGATGATCGTGCATGGGGGGAGGTCTATGTGTGTTATGAGGGCCCGTTGGGGCCCCATTTGAAACAGGAAGTTAAAGAGCATATTTGGAAGGATGAGAATGTTGAAATATTTTCCCTTCCGCCTTTGGAAAAGTTTAATTTGGATAAGGTTAAGCGTGACGAAACTAAGAAGGACAGGGAGGAAAAAAGAAGGTACCGGTTGATCCCAAAAATATTCGTCAATTGGTTGCAGGCTTTTGCTATATTGGCGAGTGTTATTGGGGAAAAGGCGCCGGACAATTGCTCGGCTCTCTTTTGTTACTTGCACGCGGTGGGGGAGGCACACAGGACTTATGGGGGTCAAGCGTGGCTCCGGTATGACGAACAATTTCGTCAGCGAAAAGCGGTGCGGCCAAACATACGGTGGGACCATAAGGACATAGCCTTGTGGTTGAAGGTAACTGCGCTGTTCAAGCAGTGTCAGTCCTTTTCCGGGAGCGGGGCGGGAACTTCCAATCCAGCAGGGCAGGCCTCGGGCTCCAAGCTTGAAACGTGTTGGCAATTTAATGAGGGCAAATGTAAATTTGGAGGCACTTGTAAGTTTAAACATGTCTGTTCCCATTGTAACGGTCAGTCACACGGGGCGTCAAAATGTTTTAAAAAAGGGCGACGACAAGGGGTAGCCAGGGGTTCCTCTGGTCATGGGGGTGAAGCCAGTGAGGCTCACAAAGATGGCCCCCTTTCTAAGTAGATACCCCGACAGGGAGGGAGCGCTGCTGATTAGTTCTGGTTTTGGTTCGGGTTTTACTATTCTGCCGCTGCCTCACGCGGTCCCTTCTACGCAGCGCAACCTGCGGTCTGCTTATCAGCATGCGGGAGTAGTGTCAGAAAAACTTCAAAAGGAGGTAGCGCTGGGTAGAATGGCGGGCCTTTTCACGTCAGTTCCAATGCCAGATTTGGTAGTGTCGCCCCTGGGTGTGGTTTCAAAACGGGAGCCGAACAAGTTCCGTCTTATACAACACTTGTCGTTTCCCAAAGGGGTGCCGGTTAACGATGGTATAGATCCTGAATTGTGTTCCGTCGTCTACTGTATACGTCGTTTGATGCTGCGGTAGCACTGGTGCGTGGTTATGGGAAAGGGGCTTTGATGGCAAAGACTCACATCGAGGCAGCTTTTAGTTTACTGTCGGTGCATCCGGACAGCCAGCGGCTGTTAGGATGTTACTGGAACGGGGTATATTTTGTTGATCGTTGCCTGCCTATGGGCTGTTCTCTGTCGTGTGCGTATTTAGAAGTTTTTAGTTCATTTTTGGCGTGGGTTGTTAGAAGTGTCGCTGGGGTGAATTCGGTTATACACTATCTCTACGACTTTTTGTGCGTCGGTCCGGCAGGTTCTGTATTATGCGCGAACTTGCTGGAGACGGTTACATGGGTGTCACGGGAGTTTGGGGTCCCTTTGGCGGCTAAAAAGACAGAAGGGCCTACGTCGTCCATTTGTTTTTTGGGAATTTCAATAGATTCAGTGGCGATGGAGTGTAGATTACCTGATGATAAGCTGTTTGCTTTGCGTTCTGAAGTTGACAGAGCTTGTCATCTTAAGAAAATCACGTTACGGAAGTTGCAGCCGCTGTTGGGGAAGTAAAATCGCATCATGCCGATGGGTAGGGTGTTTGCCGTCGGCTGGCAGCCGTGATGGCGGGGGTTAGGGAGCCACATAATTTTATTAGATTGGTCACTGATCCCAGGGAGGACTTGCGAGTGTGACTTCATTTCCTGGCTATATATAATGGTCACTCGTTATGGATGTCTCGGGCTTTGGATAGTTTAGATCTGGAGTTGTTCACTGACGCATCGGGTGCAGTGGGTTTTGGAGCGTTTTGTAAAGGTCAATGGTGCGCGGGCACGTGGCCGGCTACGTGAGTGGAGAGGGGTTTTACGCGTAACTTAGCCCTGCTCAAACTGTTTCCCATCATGGTAGCAGTTACCATTTGGGGGGACAGGTTCCGGGAAAAGAAAGTTTGCTTCCATTGCGATAATTTGGGGGTGGTAATGGCGATAAACAACGTGTCGGCGTCGTCTCCCCCGGTAGATCGCTTGTTAAGGCAGTTGGTGCTCACTTGTCTGCAGTTGAATGCGTGGGTGGTGGCGGTGCATGTACCAGGTGTAAAGGATCTGCCAGGCACAACTTCTGTGGATACGCCCATAGGCAATCAGTAAAACCGAAAAATGTGTGTTTGGGGTACAGGAGATACCATTTTTGGGTCAAATCCTCACTCCTCATGAATTCCGCATGGACCCCGCCAAGGTCCAGGCTGTGGCGGAATGGGTCCAACCTGCCTCCCTGAAGGCGTTACAGTGTTTCTTGGGCTTCGCTAATTATTCCAGGAGATTTATTGCTAACTTCTCGGTCATCACTAAGCCTCTTACGGACCTCACTCGCAAAGGTGCTGATCTCCTCCACTGGCCTCCTGAGGCTGTCCAGGCTTTTGAGGTCCTTAAGAAGTGCTTTATCTCGGCCCCGGTGCTGGTTCAGCCCAACCAAATGGAGCCATTTATCGTGGAAGTTGACGCATCCGAGGTGGGAGTGGGGGCTGTCTTGTCCCAGGGTACCAGGTCCCTCACCCATCTCCGTCCCTGTGCCTACTTCTCCAGGATGTTTTCGCCCACTGAGAGTAACTATGATATTGGCAACCGCGAACTCTTAGCCATTAAATGGGAATTTGAAGAGTGGCGCCACTTCCTGGAGGGGGCTAGGCACCAGGTGACAGTCCTTACCGACCACAAGAATCTGGTTTTCCTAGAATCTGCCCGGAGGCTAAACCCGAGACAAGCTCGATGGGCGCTATTTTTTACCAGATTCAACTTTTTGGTTACCTATAGGGCTGGGTCTAAAAATATTAAGGCCGATGCACTGTCGCGTAGCTTCATGGCCAGCCCTCCTTCTGAGGAGGATCCTGCTTGTATTTTGCCTCCTGGTATAATCATTTCTTCTATTGATTCTGATTTAGTCTCTGAAATTGCGGCTGATCAAGGTTCAGCTCCCGGGAAACTTCCTGAGGACAAGCTGTTTGTTCCCCTGCAATTCCGGCTAAGGGTACTTAGGGAAAATCATGACTCCGCACTATCTGGTCATCCAGGCGTCCTGGGTACCAAACACCTCATTGCCAGAAACTATTGGTGGCCTGTGTTGCCTAAAGACGTTAAGGCCTACGTCGCCGCTTGTGAGGTTTGTGCTAGGTCAAAGACTCCCAGGTCCCGACCAGCGGGCTTACTACGTTCTTTGCCCATTCCCAAGAGACCTTGGACCCATATCTTCATGGATTTTATCACCGATTTGCCTCCATCTCAAGGCAAGTCGGTGGTGTGGGTTGTAGTGGACCGCTTCAGTAAGATGTGCCACTTTGTGCTCCTCAAGAAACTACCCAATGCTAAGACGTTGGCTACCTTGTTTGTCAAACACATCCTGCGTCTCCATGGGGTCCCTGTCAATATTGTTTCGGACAGAGGGGTACAATTTGTTTCATTGTTTTGGAGAGCCTTCTGTAAAAAGTTGTAGATTGATCTGTCCTTCTCCTCTGCCTTCCATCCTGAAACTAATGGCCAAACTGAGAGGACTAATCAGTCTCTAGAACAATATTTAAGGTGTTTTATCTCCGACTGTCAATATGATTGGGTCTCATTCATTCCCCTCGCCGAATTTTCCCTTAATAACCGGGTCAGTAACTCGTCAGGGGTCTCCCCCTTTTTCTGTAATTTTGGGTTTAATCCACGGTTCTCCTCCGTTTCACCTGGTAGTTCCAACAATCCCGAGGTAGAGGTCATTCATCGGGAACTGTGCACGGTCTGGGCCCAGGTTCAGAAGAACCTAGAGACGTCCCAGAGCGTACAAAAGACTCAGGCTGATAGAAGACGTTCTGCTAACCCCTTGTTTATGGTCGGGGATCTGTTGTGGTTATCGTCTAGGAACTTGCGCCTTAGGGTTCCGTCCAAGAACTTTGCTCCCCGGTTTATTGGGCCGTATAAGGTCATTGAAGTCCTCAATCCTGTCTCCTTCCGACTGGAGCTGCCCCCATCTTTTCGAATACACGACGTGTTTCATGCCTCCCTCCTTAAACGCTGCTCCCCGTCCTTTGCTCCCTCGAGGAAACCTCCTGTTCCCGTTCTCACCCCTGAGGGGGTGGAATTCGAGGTGGCCAAGATTGTGGACAGCAGGATGGTCCAAGGCTCCCTCCAGTACCTGGTCCATTGGAGAGGATACGGGCCTGAGGAGAGGACTTGGGTACCCGCCCGGGATGTTCACGCTGGGGTATTGGTCAGGAAGTTCCACCTCCGTTTCCCCAATAAACCAGGTCCACTTAGAAAGGGTCCGGTGGCCCCTCATAAAAGGGGTGGTACTGTAAAGGATCTGCCAGGCACAACTTCTGTGGATACGCCCATAGGCAATCAGTCTGCACCTGAGTCTATGTCTCTGAGACTGACTCCAGCTTCCACCACTCAGGCTGGCAGGCTTAGGAGTGGGAGAGCCTATCACAGCCTGGCCAGACGGAGCTAGCTTCCGCCCTCTGTCTATTTATACCTGCCTTTCCTGTTCCTCCTTGCTTGTGATTCTTCTCGTGTGGTTTCCTGGCCCAGCTACAGCTTCTGACTATTTGATCCTGCTCCATACTGACCCTGGCTTACTGACTACTCTCCTGCTCTGTGTTTGGTACCTCGTACACTCCTGGTTTGACTTGGCTCGTTCACCACTCTTGTTGCTCACGGTGTTGCCGTGGGCAACTGCCCCTTTTCCCTTAGCTTTGTTACCCTTGTCTGTTTGTCTCGTTCACTTACTGAGCATAGGGACCGCCGCCCACTTGTACCCCGTCGCCTAGGGCGGGTCGTTGCAAGTAGGCAGGGACAGAGTGCCGGGTAGATTAGGGCTCACTTGTCCGTTTCCCTACCCCCATCATTACACCAGGGGTGGAGAATTTTATCGCTGATGCGCTTTCTCGCTCACAGTGGGATCGGTTTCGTCAGCTGGTGCCGGATGCGGAATTGACTGGGGTGGACTGTCCCAGTCATCTTTGGGAGCTGGTGTCCGGGCTGCAGGTGCCTTGATCGAGTGATCGCTGGCCAGAACGACGTGGGCACCGTATTCCGCCGGATGGCATCAATGGGAGGAGTGGATTAGGTCCCTGGGGGATGTGGTGTCTGACAATGACACGATACTTGGGTTGTTGTTCTGGTTGGGGGATGCATTTTCTGCTAGTTGCACGATTGCCAAGGTCAATCGCTTTGTGGCAGCCATTGCTTTCGGTTTTAAGCTCCGGGGGTTGGTGAACGTCTCAAAGCATTTCTTGGTGAGCCAGGCATTGCCGAGACTGAGAAAGGGTGTGCTGCTAAGAGATCAGAGGTGTCCAGTGTCATTCCAACTGCTATGTGATACGGGTGAGGTCGTGTGGCAGGTGTGTAGATCGCCATATGAGAGCAAGCTGTTTCGTTTGTCTTTTTCGCTGGCTTTCTTTGGGGCTTTTCGGTTGGGGGAATTGGTGTCACCTAGTTCGTGAAAACCGGGGGGTTTGAGACAGGATGATGTGGATGTGTATGAGGATTAGAGTGGAATAGTTCTTCGTCATTCAAAGACTGATCAAATGGGTAGGGGAAGGAGGTTAGTGTTGTTCGCATTGCCGGGGAATGTGGTATGTCCAGTTTTCTGCCTCAGGGAGTTTTTAGTGGGTGCCGTTCTCTCGGATTCCCCGTTACTCAAGCATTTGAACTGTACTTTTTTGTCGCGTTTTCAGTTTGTTGCGGTGTTTAGAAAATGCCTGGTGGCGTGTCATGTGCGGGCAGAACAGTACTCGTCTCATTCATTTCAGATCGGTGCGTCGATGGAAGCAGTGAGGTGGGGTTTAGACAATGCAGGGGTGCAGCGTATAGGGCGCTGGGAATCAAAGCGTTTCCGCTCGTATGTTCGTCCACATATGCTGTGATCTGTGTATTTCTGAATTAATGATCTGGGTGTGTGCGTTTCCGCCTGTGATGTGTCGTTGTGAGCATGTGTGAGTGGTGTGCGAGTATGTTTTCCTTTGTCTTACAGGCCCTACCCCTTGCTTGGTATGGATTATGGGGCATTCGTATGTGTACTGGGGTGCCGTACAGGTGGATGTACGGCCAGACGGCAGACAGCTCCGGATTCCCCGGGACACAGCGATATTACGATTGATGGGTTTCCGTGGAATGACCTGGAGTAGGGTGTTGCCGGAGTTTAACACCTTTGTACTTTTGGACAGGGTACCGGGGGTGCTGGTCCTACATGTTGGTGGAAATTATTTGGGCTTACGCCCTTTTTGGGAATTGGTGAGAGATATAAAACATGACCTGTTGTGCTTGTGGTCATCCCACCCCAAGCTGGTGATTATATGGTCAGGAATGGTCCCGAGGAAGAGTTGGCGGTTGGCTCGCTCCGTGGCTAGGGTCAACAAGGCTCGTATTAAGGCCAACAGGGCCATATCATGTTTTGTTGCACGGAGTTGGGGGGTTGCTGTGCGGCATTGAGACTTGGAGGCTGGGACAGGAAACTATTGGAGGGAGGATGGAGTGCACCTGAATGACGTTGGAATGGATATGTGGAGTCTGGCTCTGTCGGAGGGTATTGAACAAGCGGTGGGTGTGTGGAGGAGCTCACAGGCTTGAGGAGGTCATGGCCTATTTCGCTTTGGCGGGGGGAGTCCTTGAAGTAGGTTGAAAAAAGTGGTGGGGGGGGAATGCATCACGGGATACACCCCCCCCCCCCAATTAGTTGTAAATCGGCTTCTTATGGTGTTACCGCTTTTGAACGCTGTGACATATATGGTGGCACTCATCTGCAAAAGGTAATCGGTGCCCCCGAGCCGGGTTACGGCTGGGGGTAAGCTATTGGTGGGCAGATGACTAGTAAATAAAATATTGGTGGCTTCAAGGACTTGCCCCTGTCATTCTTTTTGTTTTTTATGACCCTGATAGGGTCACAGGGTGTTATTTATGTTATGATATATTCCTCGGTGGGAATTCAAAAGTTATGTTATTTGGTTATTTAAAATTCATTGTTATTTAAGATAATAAACGGCTACTGTGGCCATTAAAATCCAACTCTGTTTCAGTGTCTGCTTTATTAAAAGGTAAGGGACATATGGGGGTACACGACTCGACTTATTTGAGTCATGACAGCGCCTATTAGATCAGCGAGGAGATAGGGCATTACTAAACTACAGTAGTGACAGATCCTCTTTAAGATGTTACAAAAATAAAACATCACAATCATTTTAAGACTTTCCTTTTGAAGCTCAAGATCTAAAAAGCCTAAGACCACATGGTAAAATCATGGTATTCGGCATCGGATGCCTCATTACAGAGTTACACACCCTAAGGCCCTGTTCACACGGCAGAATTTTTGCATCAAAATTCCAACTCCCATTCATTTCAATGGGAGTCGGACACTTCTCTTTCCTGCTAGCTGTTTTTTTCAGCTAGCGGGAAAAATAAGTATCCTGCTCGATCTTCAGGCAGATTCCACCCAACCCTCCCATGAAGTAAATGGGAGGAGGAATCTTCCTGCGTCGGCAGGAATAATTCCGTGGTGGATTTTGCAGTGGGACCCGCCTTGCAAAATCCACCATGTGAACAGGGCCTTAGAAGCATTACTTCTAGGGAAAAATATGGTACCTCATAGACACACCATACAGGTCCATAGTACAGACACATAACCACTCTGTGTGCTGCTGTACAGAGTCTATACACACACTATGCCATTGTCCATGAGCCCTAATATTAAGTCTCCTACCCTATCTACCAATATGCCCAAGTAAATGCCCCTTTAGCCATGTACCTTAGCAATCTATATCAATGCCATGTGTCTATTTCTTCTTGGGATGGAAGAATGGAAGTTTCTTTGTAGGCATTGCCCCCAGAGTAGCATTTAATTATTTTTTTTTTACTATGTTGAGCACCTGCAAAACAAGATGACTATAAAACAGTCCCTCTAGAAGCCATGACAATTGTTTCTCTTTTATAAGTTATGTATTAATTGCTGACTCTTTCCAGAAAGTACTTTTAATGATTCTCTATGGAGCTTGAGATATGGCGTTAAAGGGAACAGAAGAGCTGGAACACAGGAAGGAGAGCGATTAACAATGAGGGAATATATTTTGCTTCATTGACTGATTTTCCATAAAAACTTGTAACTCTATTCAGATCTATAGTAGAACCTGAGGCCGGCACTATTAGAACCCTACATTAAACGCTATGGCCTTCAAAAGCCAATCTACCTTCCGAGACGCATGGTCCTAAATAATACAATACGTATTTACTTCTATGCATTCCGGCAGTCATTACTTTTTTAGGTCACCGTAGCTGTATGAGGCCTTGTTTTTTGCGGGATAAGTTGCACTTTATGTGGGTGCCATTTTTTGGTACTGTATATATACGTGAGCATATCATTTATATTCAGAGGGGAGAAAAAAAGAGGCAAAATATGCAGACTAAGCCTCACGCACGAGCAGAACCGTATGGCGGCACATGGAGTCCCTACGTTTGTGTACAGCAGAGCCATAGGCACTTTGTGCGCAGCTGTGTGGCCTGGCATTACAGGGCTAAAAACTATTATTTATTTCAATGAGGCTCACCATCTAATTTCCCTACCTGAAACACAGACAAAAACACACTATGGCCTAATTTTAGAATACATACAATATAAGCATGGGGAGAACATACAGACTCCATGCAGATGTTACCCATGGTCAGATTTCAACCTTTATTATAACGCGAGTAGGTGATGGCGACAGATCAGCTCCTCGTCTCTCCTCCCCCTCTCTGTACATGACAATGAGCACGCTCACGGAAGTCCCATTGAGTAATTTTCCATCTTAGTTTTCTTATCTTCAGGTGTCTGTTGAAAAGCAAATCTGAGGAGCTCCTGGTGCAGTAACACAGGTCGGATGCTTATCCTCATAAATGCAAAGAAAATAGAATGAAAAAAAATATGTTTCAGAATAAAAAAGTAATAGTGTCAGCTCTGCTACATCTTTATGTATTTTTTCAGGATTAATGTATCCAGGTGCGATAATTTGTGTATTTCTTTACAACAGAAAAACAAGAATAATTAAAAAATAAAATTTGTATAGAACAAATAGTTTTAGTAAATTGAAGTATGAACATTTTTTGTAATTTTCTCCTGATTTTTTTGTGCTTTTTTTTCCAATTTATAAAAATTTGTTGCTTCTTGCTGACTAATCACTGGCAGCTTTGCGCAATACCAAACACCTGCAAATAAGTGGTCTCTACTAACAAATGCTCAGTGTGATTTTAATGCCTTGTGGCATGAATAAGCCCTATTGAAGAATACTCTAATAATAATGAGGCCCCTTTCCAACATTTGACCTCTTGCCTTCAGATCACAGACCATGCTTTGCCATTACCCTTTGACCTAAAAACAACTCTGGGATCACTCCAATGTCAAAGGCAATAAGTAACTTTCATGTCAACAAGTTAAAAGCAAAATGTTCGCAGCAGTGGGGTAGTCTCTGGGGGTCGGCCTCAATGCTATAAAAAAAAAACTAGTAAGGCTCAGGCTCTGATCACACCATGTTTTATTATTCTATATCACAAGTATAGGGTTTATTTGGGATTTTTTGTCTTTTGTCAAAAAGTATGCTGTATAGATATTTTGGTAGTCCCATCAATAGTATTCATGACATGCATATACAATGCATTCGGAAAGTCTTCAGAGCCTTTCAATTTTTTCACATTTTGTTAGGTTGAGGCCTTGTGCTAAAATAAAAAAAAAGTTTTTCCCCATCATTCTGCACTCAATACCCCATAATGATGAAGTAAAAACACAATGTTAGTTCTTTGCTAATTTATTGAAAAGGAAAAACTAAAATCTTGCATTGACATAAGTATTCAGACCCTTTACTCGGGAGACTTAGTTGAAGCACGGCAGTGATAACAACCTCCAGTCATCTTGGGTTTGATGCCACAAGGTTTTCACACCTGGATTTGGGGATTTTCTGCCATTCTTTTCTGCAGATCCTCTCAAGCTCTGTCAGGTTGGATGGTGACGTCGGTGGACGCCCATTTTCAGGTTTCTCCAGAGATGTTCCACTGGGTTCAAGTCAGGGCTGTGGCTGGACCACTCAAGGACATTCACAGAGTGGTCCCTAAGCCACTCCTGTGTTGTCTTGGCTGTGTGCTTGAGGTCATTGTCTTGTTGGAAGGTGAAGCTTCAGCCCAGTCTGAGGTCTACAGAACTCAGGATCAGGTTTTCATTAAGAATGTCTCTGTACTTTGCTCAACCCTGACCAGTCTCTCTGTCCTGAAAGACACCCACACAGCATGATGCCGCCACCACAATGCTTCACTGTAGGGATGGTATTAGACAGGTGATGAGCAGTGCCTGGTTTCCCCCAATTATGATGCTTAGAATTGAGGCCAAAAAGTTCAATCTTGGTTTCATTAGACCACAGAATCTTGTTTCTCAGACTGAGAATCCTTTACTTGCTTTATTGCAAACTTCAGGCGGCTTTTATGTGTCTTTTACTGAGGGTAGGCTTCTTTCTGGCCACTCTGCCATAAAGCCCAGATTGGTGGAGTGCTGCAGTGATGGTTGAACTTCTGGAAGTTTCTCCCATCTGCACAAAGTATTTTTGGAGCTCAGTCACAGTGACCTTTGGGTTCTTTGTCACTTCTCTTACAAAGGCCTTTCTCCCCCGATTACTTAGTTTGGTGGGGCGGCCAGCTCTAGGCAGAGTCCCGGTTGTTACAAAATTCTACCATTTAAGAATTATGGAGGCCACTGTGCTCTTGGGAACTTTCAGTGCAGCAGACATTTTTTTGTACCTGTCTCCAGATCTGTGTCTCCACACAACCCTGTCTGTGAGCTCAACAGGCAGTTTCCTCCTCATGGCTTGGTTTTTGCTCTGATACGCAGTGTCAGCTGTTAGACATTATATAGACAGGGGGATGTCTTTCCAAATCATGTCCAATCAAATGAATTTATCACAGGTGGACTCCAATCAAGGTGTAGAAATATTTCAAAAGATGATCTATAGAAATGGGAGACCCCCAGAGCTAAAGTCCAAGTGTAATAGCAAAGGGTCTGAATAATTACCGTATGTCCATGCAAAATTTTTGTTTTTAATTTTGAATAAATTTGTCATTATAGGGTATTAAGTGCAGAATGATGGGGGGGGGGGGGGAAACATGATTTTTTTTTATTTTAGCACAAGGCCTCAACTTAACAAAATGTGGAAAAAGTGAAAGGGTCTGAAGACTTTCCAAATGCACTGTCACTAATGTCCATTTGTCAGCTACTAGAAACACATGAAGAGGAAAACAAGTTACATAAAAGTTGTTATTAAAGCTGTGGTCCACAGTTTGCAAGAAATTGGAGCCTACATTTGTTGATGGTACGAGTTTGGATTAAATCCTCCATTATCTATGTTGACACATGAGCTGAGTAATAACAAATGCTCACAGCGAATAATATCATACCATAGAGGTAGGGCCAGACTGGCCCACTACAGAATCCTCTGGTGGGTCCAGGCTCTGATACAGTAAGGGTTCCCTAAGTTCTAGCAGTCTACCCCATTTTGAGGTGACTTTAGAGCCGATCACTAGTCATTAGGGTCTATTTCTTATGGGATGATTCACAAATAACCTATTAGACCTTATTGATGATATATTCTGCGTATACAACGAAAGCAAAGATTACGATAAAATTAAAAGTGGATGTGCATATGTTCTGTATAGAAAGAAAAATTATTTCCAATTGTGGGCCCAAAAAACCTCAGTCCGATGCTGCATAGTGGCAGCTCTTTAAGTTGCTCAGCTGCCAGAGGGAAAGGCTACTGGACTCACCCCCCCCCCCCCATCACTATGGTCAGTATAAGGCACCTTCTAGCTTACAAGTGTTCGGAAGAGGCTATGAATAAGAAGTGCCATGCTCTACTGTGCCAAGATATGGTAATATTAGTGATGTGAACCAGCATCAGACACGGGGCCTCATTTTGGATTTTGGTGGCCCTTTCCTATTTGTACACCCTTGATGAAAACCATTAGGATATGTTCCGACTTGGTAAAGATTTTTTGCTGTGGATTTTGCCGCAAATCAGAAGTGAATCCACAGCAAAATCTGCATACATTACATGTAGATTTTGTCATGGACTGTGCTGTGGATTTGACGCAGATTTCACCCTATGCATTGAAAAGGGTTAAATCCACTGTGAAAATCTTCGACAATTCTGCCACTCTAAGGCTGGGTTCACACGACCTATTTTCAGACGTAAACGAGGCGTATTATGCCTCGTTTTATGTCTGAAAATAGGTTTACAATACGTTGGCAAACATCTGCCCATTCATTTGAATGGGTTTGCCGACGTACTGTGCCGACGACCTGTAATTTACGCGTCGTCGTTTGACAGCTGTCAAACGACGACGCGTAAAAATAAAGCCTCGGTAAAAGAAGTGCAGGACACTTCTTTGGACGTTTTTGGAGCTGTTTTCTCATAGACTCCAATGAAAACAGCTCCAAAAATGGACGTAAAAAACGCAGCGAAAACGCCGCGAAAAACGCCGCGAAAAACGCTGCGAAAAACGTGAGTTGCTCAAAAAACGTCTGAAAATCAGGGGCTGTTTTCCCTTGAAAACAGCTCCGTATTTTCAGACGTTTTTGGTCACTACGTGTGCACATACCCTAAACATTCCATTATTGTCCACTTATGTCTCTGCAATAGGCAAAAAAGATCGACCAGAAGCCAGTCTCTTGCAATCTGTTCATTCTTAAATTAAATTAAAATTTCAAACAAGAGTAGAGGTAGAGAAAAGTAAAGTACTTATCGTACAGGTAGATAGCACTACAATACATGTAATAGAGGTTGATATCAGTACAATACATGTGATACAGGTAGATAACAGTACAGCACATGTAATTAAGGTTGATAGCAGTACAGGACATGTAGAGGAGGTAGATAGCAGTACAGTACATGTAGTGCAGGTAGAGAGCAGTACAGAACATGTAGTACAGGTAGAGAGCAATACAGGACATGTAGTACAGGTAGAGAGCAGTAAAGTACATGTAGTACAGGTAGAGAGCAGTACAGTCCATGTAATACAGGTAGAGAGCAGTACAGGACATGTAGTACAGGTAGAGAGCAGTACAGGACATGTAGTACAGGTAGAGAGCAGTACAGTCCATGTAGTACAGGTAGAGAGCAGTACAGTCAATGTAGTACAGGTAGAGAGCAGTACAGTACATGTAGCACAGGTAGAGAGCAGTACAGTACATGTAGTACAGGTATAGAGCAGTACAGTCCATGTAGTACAGGTAGAGAGTAGTACAGGACATGTAGTACAGGTATAGAGCAGTACAGTCCATGTAGTACAGGTAGAGAGTAGTACAGTTTATGTAGTACAGGTAGAGAGCAGTACAGTATGTGTAGTACAGGTAGGGAGCAGTACAGTACATGTAGTACAGGTAGAGAGTAGTACAATACATGCAGTACAAGTAGAGAGTAGTATAGTACATGTAGTACAGGTTGAGAGTAGTACAGTATATGTAGTACAGGTAGGGAGAAGTACAGGACATGTAGTATAGGTAGACAGCAGTACAGTACATGTAATACAGGTAGAATGCAATACAGTACATGTAGTACAGATAAATAGCAGTACATGACATGTAGTACAGGTAGGGAGTAGTACAGTATATGTAGTACAGGTAGAGAGCAGTACAGTACATATAGTACATGTAGGGAGTAGTGCAGAAGCTGTAGTACAGGTAGAAAGCAGTACAGTACATATAGTACAGGTAGATAGCAGTACAGTACATGTAGCACAGGTAGAAAGCAGTAAAGGACATATAGTACAGGTAGAGAGTAATACAGTACATGTGGGACAGGTACAGAACAGTATAGTACATGTAGTATAGGTACAGAGCAGTATAGTACATGTAGTACAGGAAGAGAGTAGTACAATATATGTAGTACAGGTACAGAGCAGTATAGTACATGTAGTACAGGTACAGAGCAGTACAGTACATGTAGTACAGGTAGAGAGTAGTACAATATATGTAGTACAGGTAGAGAGCAGTACATTACATGTAATACAGATAGAGAGTAGTACAATACATGTAGTACAGGTAGAGAGTGATTTAGTACATGTAGTACAGGTAGAGACTAGTACAGTGCATGTAGTATGGGTAAATAGCAGTACAGTACATATAGTACAGGTAGAGAGTGATTTAGTACATTTAGTAGAGGTAGAGACTAGTACAGTGCATGAAGTCTAGGTAGAGAGCAGTACAGTACATGTAGCACAGGTAGAGAGTAGTACAGTATGTGTAGTACAATTAGAGAGCAATAAAGCACATGAAGTACAGGTAGAGAGTTGTACAGTCCATGTAGCACAGGTAGAGAACAGTACAGGACATGTAGTACAGGTAGAGAGCAGTACAGTGCATGTAGTGCAGGTAGAGAGTAGTATAGTACATGTTATAAAGTTAGAGTAGTACAGTACATGTAGTCTAGGTAGATAGCAGTACAGTACAAGTAGCACAGGCAGAAAGCAGTACAGTCCATGTAGCACAGGTAGAGAGCAGTAAAGCACATGTAGTACAGGTAAAGAGCAGCACAGTCCACATAGCACAGGTAGAAAGCAGTACGGTCCATATAGCACAGGTAGAGAGTAGTACAGTACATGTAATACAGGTAGAGAGCAGTAGAGTACATATGGTACCTGTAGAGAGCAGTAGAGTACATGTAGTACAGGTAGAGAACAGTACAGTACATGTAGTACAGGTAGAGAACAGTTTAAAACATGTAGTACAGGTAGATAGCAGTACAGTCTATGTAGCACAGGTAGAGAGCAGTACAGTGCTTGTAGTACAGGTAGAGAGCAGTACAGTACATATAGTACTGGTAGAGAGCAGTATAGTACATGTAGTACAAGTAGAAAGCAGTACAGTGCATGGAGTACAGGTAGAGAGGAGTAAAGGACATGTAGAACAGGTAGAGAGCAGTATAGTTCATGTAGTACATGTAGAGAGTAGTACAGTACATGTAGTACAGGTAGAGAGCAGTACAGTACATGTAGTATGGGTAAATAGCAGTACAGTACATATAGTACAGGTAGAGAGTGATTTAGTACATTTAGTAGAGGTAGAGACTAGTACAGTGCATGAAGTCTAGGTAGAGAGCAGTACAGTGCATGTAGCACAGGTAGAGAGTAGTACAGTATGTGTAGTACAATTAGAGAGCAATAAAGCACATGTAGTACAGGTAGAGAGTTGTACAGTCCATGTAGCACAGGTAGAGAGCAGTACAGTGCATGTAGTGCAGGTAGAGAGTAGTATAGTACATGTTATAAAGTTAGAGTAGTACAGTACATGTAGTCTAGGTAGAGAGCAGTACAGTACAAGTAGCACAGGCAGAAAGCAGTACAGTCCATGTAGCACAGGTAGAGAGCAGTAAAGCACATGTAGTACAGGTAAAGAGCAGCACAGTCCACATAGCACAGGTAGAAAGCAGTACGGTCCATATAGCACAGGTAGAGAGTAGTACAGTACATGTAATACAGGTAGAGAGCAGTAGAGTACATATGGTACCTGTAGAGAGCAGTAGAGTACATGTAGTACAGGTAGAGAACAGTACAGTACATGTAGTACAGGTAGAGAACAGTTTAAAACATGTAGTACAGGTAGATAGCAGTACAGTCTATGTAGCACAGGTAGAGAGCAGTACAGTGCTTGTAGTACAGGTAGAGAGCAGTACAGTACATATAGTACTGGTAGAGAGCAGTATAGTACATGTAGTACAAGTAGAAAGCAGTACAGTGCATGGAGTACAGGTAGAGAGGAGTAAAGGACATGTAGAACAGGTAGAGAGCAGTATAGTTCATGTAGTACATGTAGAGAGTAGTACAGTACATGTAGTACAGGTAGAGAGCAGTACAGTACATGTAGCACCGGTAGAGAACAATACAGGACATGTAGTACAGGTAGAGAGCAGTACAGTACATGTAGTACAGGTAGAGAGCAGTTCAAAACATGTAGTACAGGTAGATAGCAGTACAGTCCATGTAGCACAGGTAGAGAGCAGTACAGTACATGTAGTACAGGTAGAGAGCAGTACAGTACATGTAGTACAGGTAGAGAGCTCTATAGTACAGGTAGAGAGCAGTACAGGACATGTAGTACAGGTAGAGAGCAGTACAGTACATGTAGCACAGGTAGATAGTAGTACAGTATAATGTAGTACAGTTAGAGAACAGTACAGTATATGTAGCACAGGTAGAGAGTAGTACAGTATATGTAGCACAGGTAGAGAGCAGTACAGGTAGAGAGTAGTACAGTATGTGTAGTACAGGTAGAGAGCAGTAGAGTACATGTAGTACAGGCAGAGAACAGTACAGTACATATAGTACAGGTAGAGAACAATTGAAAACATGTAGTACAGGTAGATAGCAGTAAGGTCTATGTAGCACAGGTAGAGAGTAGTACAGTATGTGTAGTACAGGTAGAGAGCAGTAGAGTACATGTAGTACAGGCAGAGAACAGTACAGTACATATAGTACAGGTAGAGAGCAGTTCAAAACATGTAGTACAGGTAAATAGCAGTACAGTCCATGTAGCACAGGTAGAGAGCAGTACAGTACATGTAGTACAGGTAGAGAGCAGAACAGTACATGTAGTACAGGTAGAGAGCAGTACAGTACATGTAGCACCGGTAGAGAGCAATACAGGACATGTAGTACAGGTAGAGAGCAGTACAGTACATGTAGTACAGGTAGAGAGCAGTTCAAAACATGTAGTACAGGTAGATAGCAGTACAGTCCATGTAGTACAGGTAGAGAGCAGTACAGTACATGTAGTACAGGTAGAGAGCAGTACAGTACATGTAGCACCGGTAGAGAGCTATACAGGACATGTAGTACAGGTAGAGAGCAGTACAGTACATGTAGTACAGGTAGAGAACAATTTAAAACATGTAGTACAAGTAGATAGCAGTACAGTCTATGTAGCACAGGTAGAGAGCAGTGCAGTGCTTGTAGTACAGGTAGTGAGCAGTACAGTACATGTAGTTCAGGTAGAGAGCAATTCAAAACATGTAGTACAGGTAGATAGCAGTACAGGACATGTAGCACAGGTAGAGAGCAGTGCAGTACATGTAGTACAGGTAGAGAGCAGTACAGGACATGTAGTACAGGTAGAGAGCAGTACAGTACATGTAGCACCGGTAGAGAGCAGTACAGTACATGTAGTACAGGTAGAGAGCTCTATAGTACAGGTAGAGAGCAGTACAGGACATGTAGTACAGGTAGGGAGCAGTACAGTACATGTAGCACAGGTAGAGAGTAGTACAGTATAATGTAGTACAGTTAGAGAACAGTACAGTATATGTAGCACAGGTAGAGAGTAGTACAGTATATGTAGCACAGGTAGAGAGCAGTACAGGTAGAGAGTAGTACAGTATGTGTAGTACAGGTAGAGAGCAGTAGAGTACATGTATTACAGGCAGAGAACAGTAGAGTACATATAGTACAGGTAGAGAACAATTTAAAACATGTAGTACAGGTAGATAGCAGTACAGTCTATGTAGCACAGGTAGAGAGCAGTACAGTGCTTGTAGTACAGGTAGAGAGCAGTACAGTACATGTAGTACAGGTAGAGAGCAGTTCAAAACATGTAGTACAGGTAGATAGCAGTACAATCCATGTAGCACAGGTAGAGAGCAGTACAGTACATGTAGTACAGGTAGAGAGCAGAACAGTACATGTAGTACAGGTAGAGAGCAGTACAGTACATGTAGCACCGGTAGAGAGCAATATAGGACATGTAGTACAGGTAGAGAGCAGTACAGTACATGTAGTACAGGTAGAGAGCAGTTCAAAACATGTAGTACAGGTAGATAGCAGTACAGTCCATGTAGTACAGGTAGAGAGCAGTACAGTACATGTAGCACCGGTAGAGAGCAATACAGGACATGTAGTACAGGTAGAGAGCAGTACAGTACATGTAGTACAGGTAGAGAACAATTTAAAACATGTAGTACAGGTAGATAGCAGTACAGTCTATGTAGCACAGGTAGAGAGCAGTGCAGTGCTTGTAGTACAGGTAGAGAGCAGTACAGTACATGTAGTACAGGTAGAGAGCAGTTCAAAACATGTAGTACAGGTAGATAGCAGTACAGTCCATGTAGCACCGGTAGAGAGCAATACAGGACATGTAGTACAGGTAGAGAGCAGTACAGTACATGTAGTACAGGTAGAGAGCAGTTCAAAACATGTAGTACAGGTAGATAGCAGTACAGTCCATGTAGCACAGGTAGAGAGCAGTACAGTACATGTAGTACAGGTAGAGAGCAGTACAGTACATGTAGTACAGGTAGAGAGCAGTACAGTACATGTAGCACAGGTAGGGAGTAGTACAGTATATGTAGTACAGGTAGAGAACAGAACAGTATATGTAGCACAGGTAGAGAGTAGTACAGTATATGTAGTACAGGTAGAGAACAGAACAGTATATGTAGCACAGGTAGAGAGTAGTACAGTATATGTAGTACAGGAAGAGAACAGTACAGTCCATGTTATACAGGTTGATAGCAGTACAGTCCATGTTATACAGGTTGATCGCAGTACAGTCCATCTTATACAGGTTGATAGCAGTACAGTACATGTCTTACAGGCAGTATAATATAATGTAATGCACAGCAGAGAGGTGCTATAGACAATCAGTAGTTCAGTACCTCAGCATCTTAGTAATAGTATAACGAAACAAAAGGTACGATCCAGCGCTGTTTGGTGATTAAAAAGGAATCGATATTTCCACTTTTATTGGCATAGAAAAATAGATGAGTATAAAATACACAGTATCAAGGTGGTTTCAAAATGGTAAGTATCAAAGCCTATGCGTTTCAAACACTAGCAGTGTTCTTAGTCATGGCAGGTATAATATAGGCGATATACCTGCCATGACTAAGAACACAGCTAGTGTTTGAAACGCATAGGCTTTGATACTTACCATTTTGAAACCACCTCGATACTGTGTATTTTATACTCATCTATTTTTCTATGCCAATAAAAGTGGGAATATCGATTCCTTTTTAATCACCAAACAGCGCTGGAACGTACCTTCTGTTTCTTTATGCTATTCACCGTGGGCCGTCGCGGAGATCCGAGCGAAGTGTGGTGCAAGACGCAGGACTGGTGAGCTGGAGGTTTCCTCTCTTCTTTTTTTCTCTTAGTAATAGTATTTAAAGTTTAGCTTTACTTCCCATTCATGTCATACTCTGATTCTGAGGCCTTTTATCAGTTTTATACTTTTTCTGATCGGCCGGATCTTCCAGACAAGGTAATGTGCCACATATCGGCAGGATCTGTGGCCTTTCATGTTGAATGTGGCTTTGCGTTACAGTGACTCCGGCCCATTGTAAGTAGGACATATTATAACTTGTTGTATTATAACATAGAGGTTTTGAATATCTGTTTTCATGAAATTTTATTTCTGTTTTTAACACATCGCAAAATCAGTAATAAAAAAAACATTCATGTGGCCGAGCCCAAAGGGAGCAGTTATTAGAGAATATTAAATAAATATTATTTTGCAGGAAGCAAGAGAACATACAGAGAATAACATCTATGAAAACAGAACTTGTGCTGGGTTTTGTGTCTTGTTTACTGAATGGAGGGATCTTTGACATCGCGGCGCACATGTGTTGGCAGCTGCATCAGCCCCGGCTCAAATGTTTGTATTTCATACAAAATAATGTAGTTTAGTGACATATTGGGAGGGGATGGAGTTAGCACATAAGGGAATGGTTCCTATGGTAATTAACACTGATGCACAATCTGGAGCAAGGAGGGTGGTTCATACATTGCAGTACAGAAGGATCCAAGATTTTGGGCCAAATGGGTGTGGTTCTCCATAGGGCTGCTGACGCTTCCACCGGGAAAACTTCAAGATTTTCATTTAATTTCATAAACCAGAATATTTATGTATTTTGAAAGTGTCTGTTTTTGCACGAATAAAAAAAAAAACAGATGTGGTCAAAGAACATCTGTCCTGTGTGACCCTCCTGTTAACTCCTTATCTTCTTTGTGTATATGCATTTTTCTTAGTTCATTTTATATTAGATAAATGTAGACTATGATTTAATCATGTGCTCCATGCTTTCAAAAATTAAATTGCCGGTCCAGGGAAAAGCCAAAATTATATTTACCTGGTCCCTACCGTTCTGTAGATCTAGTCTTCACCGCAGTTGCATGTTAAGATCCCAAGCAAGGGTTGCCATGAGCTTCCTGGGAACCTGTACAGGATATAACCCCATGAGCTCTTTGGGCAAGTTCCTAAACCGATTCCCAGGCAGCTCAGGAGAACCGCTGCACAGTATTTGAACCGGCAACTGTGGTGAAGGAGTTGCCCCATGTAAAGACCACCATGGATCTCCAAAGCGTCAGGGACCAAGTAAGTATAAGATTGGGGGGAGGGAGCCTTCCCCTCTGGTAAAGAGCTTACTTTTTTGGGTGACTTTAAAGGCCAGTTCAAGTGTTAAAGTAAAAACAAATCACCATATGGAGTGCCAAAAATATTTCAGAGAGGAGATATACTACACAAACAAGTTCTACAGTGGCAACAATCAAGGTTGGATAACCCACCAGAGTATCAAAGGATCTCCTGGTACCATAATAGGCCCAAAATGTCCAGTAGAAGACAACCTCATTTGGAGGTGATTTTGGAGCCAATCACCACAAGGGTCTATTTCTTATGAGAGGATTTACAAATAACCTTTTAGACCTTATTGTACAATGATAACAAAAAAAATTACAATACAACTGAAGGTAGTTGGAGGGTGGGTGAATAGTGACCCGCAGAGTCATTTCATTTGGTGGGCCCAAGAACCCCTAGATGCTGGCAACAAGAAAGATGTGTTATTGTAATGACCTGATTCTTGCGACCAGCCGCTGATCCCCATAGCCGCCCAGGGCCCGAGGCTCCCATGGAGTCCATGGCCGCCCAAAGAATAAACCACAGCGCAGTTTTGTCTCCTTTTATTCCTGTGAATCGTGGCAAAAAAAAATGTGACAAAACTGAAGGCCCTGTACTCAATTGTATCCCCGTCCATTTTACATTTTTAAAGCAGTAGAATATATATTTTTTTTATAAATTTGGTATCACTGTAATCGTATTAAGCCACAGAATAAAGTTAAGTTGTCATTTTTACCGCACGGTGAAAGCTGTAAAAACGAAACCCAAAAAACAATGGAGGTATCGCAGTTTTTTCCAATTTCAATCCGCAAATATTTTTTTTCCAGTCTCCCAGTACATTATATGGTAATCCAAATGGTATCAATTGAAACTACAACTCGCAAAAAATAAGCCCTCACACTGCTCTACTGCCAAAAAAAATAAAAAAGTTATGGCTCTTGGAAGGCGGGGAGTGAAAAACAAAAATGAAAAATCAAAAAATGGCTCAGTCCCGAAGGGGTTCTGTCACCTGAATAAGCTGACCTATGTAAGGGCAGAATAGTGTGAGGACAAGTCCGCTCTACTATTAGCCCAAACAGCAGGAATTGGCTAATAGGAGCAATGAAAATGAAAGAATATTGCAGAATTGTAGTATTCCTGAGTTGTTCGCTCTCCGCTCCTCTCTCCGCTCCTCTTACTTGTGATTACCAGGCTGCCGTGTATCTCTCTACGGGATGGGGTGGGTATGGTGGGGAGGAAGCTCTCCTCATGAATACACCGGTATTCTTTCATAGCTCCTATTAGTCAACAATATTTTATTGTGCTAATTTAGGATAACGTACCGATCCGCTTCAAAAATGTAGTCTGCTAAGTGCATCTTCTTACATCCCAATTCTTCTCTCCTCATGTGTCTTATGTTAAAAGGACTTGTGTGGGATCTAAGCGACAGTTACTAGTTCATAGAAACCACAATAGGGCGGAGAAAGTCATGTCAATAACACAAAATGCTAAATTAGATAACAATGAGTGACTCAGTCACAGGAACTTTTTTTTCACAATAATATGAATTGAAAACACAGATGATATGAATAAAGTTTATTTGTCATTATAAGAATTAGGTAAATCTTTTAGGCTGGGTTTCCACAGGGTGTTACTATTGCGTTTTTATTGTTGCTTTGTTCAGTTGTTCTTTATTGTTTTGAAAATTGAACATTTTTATTTGCATTGTGAAAAACGTATGTGTTTTACCGTGGTTTTGTGATGTGGTTTTGCGCCATGCAGCTATTACAAGTGAAGCACATGGTTTCAAATTGCTTCACCTGTAATAGCCACACACAGCCTGAAGATTTAAACCGTTCAACCATAACATTAAAACCATTGACGAGTGAAGTGAATAACATTGATGATCTGGTTACAAGTGGTGGGCTATATTAGCAAGTGAACAGTCAGCTCCTGAAGTTGATGTGTTGGAAGCGGGAAATATGGGCAAGTGTAAGAATGTGAGGGACTTTGACAAGGGTCAAATTGTGATGTCTAGACGACTGAGTCAGAGCATCTCCAAAATGGCCGGTCATTTGGGTTATTCAGGGTATGCAGTGGTTAGTACCAACTAAAAGTGATACAAGGAAAGACAACCGGTGACTGGCGACAAGGTCATGGGTGCTCAAGAAGACCCATTGATGCATGTGGGGAGTGAAGGCTAGACGGTCTGGTCTGATCCTACAGAAGAGCTACTGTAGCACAGACTGCTGAAAAAGTTACTGCTGGATATGATAGAAAGGCGTCCGTCAGAACATGCAGAGCATCGCAGCTTGCTGTATATAGAGCTGCATATCCGTAGACTGGTCAGAGTACACATGCTGACACCTGTACGCCGCCAAAAGTGCCTACAATGGACACATGAGTATCATAATTGGACCATGGAGCAGTGGAAGAAGGTAGCAGCTGAAGCCTAGACTAGTTGTGGCCCAGTTAATGACAACGGAGGATCACCAGAATGTCAGCATTTAGATAATCACATTTTTGGGGACTCTCATGGCCATAGTGATTGGTAAGGATCCCATAACCTTTAATGCCCCGGGGGCTCAGATTACTCTCAGTCTGCCCCTACACAGGTTATTGGTGATAAGTAACTTTGACATAGACTAACAGTCATCTGTTAGGAGTCCCGATTCCCCTAATAACATGCACTTGGTTAAACATAGTTTCGTTGAACTACAATTGTATTGTGATAAACTAGGGAAAATGTTATTTCCAGATCGTTGTTTACCCGATGGCAGACCTTGGCCAAGATTTAGCTGGGACCCATAGACCTTACAATCCTAACCAATGTCCATGGGAAGCTGTAGATGGCCTACAATAGCAATTAGAAACCAAAAGCATCTGTAGGGTTATTCCTAATTCTGACAACTATGTCTTCCTCCGATTCCAACAAGAAAATCAAGGAAGACCGAGCATGTCCGACATCAAAGCTTTGCAAGATGGTGGAAAGACTAGGCAGCCTCCAAAAACAAATATTGTCCAAATTTAGAGCCAAGATTGAGTTAAAGTGTCAATATTCCACTATAAAATAAGTAATAGGAATATGCAATGGTAAATGATGTTGGTCTGCAGCTCGGACATAACTCGTAGGTTCCTCACACTAACCAGTAACACTCTTCGTACATGCTCATATGCGCTCCACTTACTTTTTATGCTTCCTCTTTCCAGAACTGTGGTAATGAAATGTGGTTATTGTGCTTCCTCAGCTAAAAAGTTCAGCAAACTTAGCAGCAAAGAGAAACATAGAAGAAAATTTGCTCAATTGCTTTCAAGGAAACAACTTAAAAACATTAGGAATGCTTTAAATAAAACACTTTAAAAAAAGGGCACAAAATGTTTGCATGTATTTTATAACAAAAATAATTATTTTCATGATCGTCATCACTGCTGATCACTGATCGCCGGGGCAGCTTCAATTTAAGAAGGGGTTGTCCAGATCATATGTTGTTTTTTTACTTTTATACAGAGATGTTTTTCTGTATAAAAGTAAATTCCAACATTTGATCTTAGATTTACGGGTTTATATTCACTGGTCATATTTTGGACTATACAGAAATGTAATTGAGTTGAAAAAAAGTTTTGGTTTGAATATTCAAAGTCATATAAAATATAGTTTATATAAATGATAAGTTGGCTGCTAATAATGTTACAACAGCCTGAGGTTTTAATATAGCACTGCACAATAGGTATATTAAATCATCTATCCAAATCTAAGTTTTCAATTTATGGATTAGGCTTCCTTTGGGAAATATAATTTTGGGAAAAGACCAAGCAGATGATAATATATTTGTAGGGAAAATACTGATAATAATACTTGGTGAAGTCATCCAAATTCAAGACAAGTTAGGGACCTGAGAGCCAGAAACACTTCCCGTTTCATAGAGAACGAATCATTATCTGCTAAAAGGAATAGGATGTTTTTATTTTAAAAAAATTCAGATATTCCTTACATCCATTGGGATATCAGGAACATGAGGCGTAACCTAGGCCTGAGACAAGGGGGCTGCTTGGGACTGCTATGTTTCCTATTAGATGTTGATGTTTGGGTATACATTTATTCACACTTATGCACATGGCCGTATTACAGCTCCATACAACTGAGATATAATATTTCCCCCGTCTAAATCTAGGGCGCCCTACTGTATCTGTGCATTCCTCTGATTTCTTATGGAAGCATCGGGAGTTTTTTCTATCACATTCGTAATACGGTGCTGAATAGAGGCCCCATATGGCAGCACATGGAGTTCTTATGGTACCATAGTAGGGAGTCTCAGTCTGTATTTTTGGCAGTATTGCCCTACCAATCGCTGGCTGCTTTTAATATTTGTGCCCCTTTGTACCTGTTGTCCCTCGTCTGCCCCTATGCTAGTTACCCCTGTCCTGGTGGTTGCTTTCTTGTCCTCCTCCTGTTCTGTGTCATCTGTGATGTGCAGGCCAGCAGTGGCAGATCAGGTCTTTAGTAGAGCGCTTGTGATGCCATGGCAATGGCGTCGTCCGCCATGACACTATCGTTCGATTGCAGAGGAGTGGAGGGAAACTCCTGGCTACTTTGAGAGGGAAGTCTGTACAGAGCAGCACCCCGCTTACCTTTCTCAAAATTATTTGTTCATATCATATGATCTTGCTTTCAAATATAAAAAAAACCAGAATATTAGCTTTTTTATTGTTTTTTGTTGTTTTTTAATGATAAAAATAGATAAAAACACAAGAAAAGCAAAGCGGAGGATGAATATATTTTATAATGTATATAGATTCTACATAGCCAGTCATTAGTAGATACAGTGGCATGTATAGTTATTGGTGGTTAGATGGGGGGGGGCGGAGGGATTATTATTACACCACGATCCAGGGCACTTAACCAAGAATAATCCATCCAGCACTACAAGAATGAAGATTGGACTTCAATTTGTAGAATGATCATAGTTGGCTTTCTGGAGCTCTTGCCCAGTTATGTTCCAACTTTTCTCATGTAACACTTTGAACACAATTCAATATTGGATATTTAAAGTGACCCTCCATAAAAAAAGATTTTTTTTTCTGGAGTGGAAATGCCTACCCCACCACCACCAAACTTCTACTTGCTTGGTCTTTACCAATCTGTAGATCTTGCCGGCCGCTCCTGAAGCTTGGTTGATCACTGGCAGCAGAAGTTGTCATGACCTGCAGAGCAACCTCTACGGCAAATATTTCTCGGCGTGCATGCAGAGAGTTTTTTTCTTGTACAGTAGGTCAGTGGGAGAGCACCTGTTATGTCCCGGCAATGGCGTTGTCCACCATGACACTATGGTTCTATTGCAGAGGAGTGGAGGGAAACTCCTGCCTACTCTGAGAGGGAAGACTGTTCAGAGCAGCACCCTGCTTACCTTTCTCAAAACCATTTGTTCATATCACATGATCTTGCTTTCAAATATAAAATATATATATATTTGCTTTTTTATTGTTTTGTTTGTTATTTAATGAGAAAAAAATGCAATAAAAATGTGAAAAAACAAAAAACGGAGCAGAGAATGAATATATCATTCAGTAACATGACAATCAAAAGTGGCCTACAAGAAAACCCAATGGTTCTCCAGATCGGCAGGGACCAAGAGAGTAAGACTATGATGGTGAGGTGTGTGCTTCCATTCCGAACAAAATCTGCATTTTTAGCTTTCGCCCAAAGGGTCACCTTGATAAGGACGGTGAAGCAACCCTACAAACTCATCAAACAATGCATTCTGCAGATTCACAGCCCAATTAATCACAGGAATAAGTGCTAGACACTTAAACATGACATTCGGGAAGTTAACTTTGTAAACTCATAAATCAAGGAGGCTTTTGCAGTATCCGTCAAGTTTCTTGGAGAGTCAAGTTGATACATAGACCAGTTGTTAGTAGCTGGGAGTATTTACTTTGTACCAAATTTGTTTTCTCTTGGTTTTGGCTCTTTGTGCTCCTTACTGTTTCCACATCACAAATCTCACAGATCATAATTGTGGAGAAGGTGCCAAATGCTATTTCTGCTAGTAGAGTAGGACATAATCAGAAGCTGGAGGATACTTGATGCCTTTTTGGTAGATGAGAGACCCCCACACATATTTCGAACATACTTGGATGAAATAGAGAAGTGTCATTTTATGTTTAGACTATTATACAAGACATTTACGATCCAGTCCTAGGGCTGCCACTGATTCCTTGTGTGGTCTCCTTAGTGGAAAGGAATTAATGCCAAATGTTAAACAGAGCTCCAGTACAATGTTTGTAGATATTATGTTATTTGCATTTCCCAAACATCTCGCTGTCTTTAATAAGCTGTATGTAGGAGAGTGATACATGTCTACGGTGGATACGAACCTCCCTAAGTTAATTTGTGGAATTGCTTTGCTCAGAAATGCCGGTCAGCTGTGTTATGACAAGGTGGGGTGGGTCTTAAAAAGATTTTCCAGGTTTTCACATTGACATTGTATCCTTAGGGTAGGTCATCAATGTGTGAACAGTGAAGGTCTGACCCCAGGGACTCTACCACGAGAAAGAAGTTCTGTATGTAAATGTTACTCCTGCTTAGCTGTAGGTCGCATGAGTCGCGTCGGGTCTCTATGACGACCAGCCCATTTTCATAACAGTGACGCTTCTGACAGGTTTAAAAAGGATGATCAGGCAAAGTATTCTTGTTGTTGGATAAGGTGCTTTCCGTTTTGCTAGTTACTTGTATTGTTCCTGACTCTGATCTTAGCCTTGCCTCTGGATTTCGCCTTTGTCCTGCTCCTTTAGATTTGACCCTGAAATAGCTGTGTGGCAAAATGCCCTTCGTGTTCTTGGGTGGAGGCTGTTGCTTGGTACAAACATCATGTCTAATACTGGTTAATATTATAGCTTTTCTAAAGCTGAAGGCCATTATACCCATTGTGGTTTACATTGGATATTTACATCTCCTGTGGTTTAATCCAGGGCTTTTATATATATATACAGTTTAGGAAATAAGTATTTGATCCCTTGCTGATTTTGTACGTTTGCCCACTGTCAAAGACATGAACAGTCTAGAATTTTTAGGCTAGGTTAATTTTACCAGTGAGAGATAGATTATATAAAAAAAATAAAAAAAATTACATTGTCAAAATGATATATATTTATTTGCATTGTGCACAGAGAAATAAGTATTTGATCCCCTACCAACCATTAAGAGTTCAGCCTCCTCCAGACCAGTTACACGCTCCAAATCAACTTGGTGCCTGCATTATAGACAGCTCTTACATGGTCACCTGTATAAAAGACTCCTGTCCACAGACTCAATGAATCAGTCTGACTCTAACCTCTACAACATGGGCAAGACCAGAGCTTTCTAAGGATGTCAGGGACAAGATCATAGACCTGCACAAAATTTCTAGACTGTTCATGTCTTTGACAGCGGGCAAACTTACAAAATCAGCAAGGGATAAAATACTTTTTTCCTTCACTGTATATATATATGTGTGTGATGAACTTTGAGACAGTTTATTTTTTATTTTTTTGTTATTATTTTGTACTAGGCTCTACTCTTTCTTATCTGTCAACTAGTTGTATTGTTTTTCAAAACTCATATTTGTCTATATTATGAATTTCATAAAGTTTAAATTCTTTAATACAAACAAATAAAGTAACTATTGCTTTAGGGCTTGTAGGTGCTATATATCTTTCATATTCCTGCTACTTCTTGTTCGACCTCCTGGTATTGATGCCTGGCCCATCTCCTGATTACATTCTTGTCTTCTCCTCTGGTTTGTTGCACCTCGTTCTTCTCCTCCGTTACCGACTTCTGGTTTCTTTTTTGACTATACTTTTGCTATTTCTACAGTGCACCTGTTGTCAATCGTTGACTCATCTGTTGACCACAAGCTGTCAATCTAACCGAGAAAGTCCATCCCCTTGTGGGGGTTCCATGGTGAAGAACGGGGAGATTCCTTAGACTCCGAATCTCAGTTTCACCAGTGCCAAAACATACAAGGACCCGCTTCTCCGGTGAAAACCGTAACAGCACTGCAGGCTTTCTGATTGCATCTGATTAGAAGAAATTGTCCAGCCACAAACGTTCTACTTAAAAAACCTGTAGACATTCGATGGTGGTCAGCCACTACAATTGAAGAATTATCTAAAAGCGCTTAGAATAAAAAAGCATTGCAAAAGGATAGCAAATATTGATAGTAACATTTTGTCTATGAGTACATCATCTTTTCAAATTTTGGATGGGTTTCCCCCTTTACATGATTTGATAAATTTTCTTGGGACTGGCTGTATTGATTCTAACCGTAAAAACTTTTCAATCTCTTATTAAATAAAAAGCAATATAATTTCCCCATTTGGAGTCGTAAACCATTTCAAGATTTTGATTTCTGGTCATACCATTACACTCCTAATGTCTTAAAACGGGGTTCTGTGCAGAAACACAGAAACAATCAGGTTTTCTCTTGCAGAACATACAAAAAAATTCAAAAATTCAAACCACTTGTAATGGAGTCCTTGTCAAAGAGACACGTCATGCTACTATGAGGCCTGCGAGGTCCTCGTGAATCCTGAATGCAATTGGGAAGGAGTTTTGGCTCCAGGTCTATCCCTTCTATCTCTTTCAGGGGTTCAGGAGGGGTTATGGGTTTGGCCAGTTCAAGCTCCTCACCAGGAGGAGTGGGGGGTGGGGAGTTGGATTTTAATTTAGGCCCTCCTCCTTAATGTGTTTCCCCTGGCTGCTGCCATAGGAACACTAAGTATTTTACATTAAAGGGGTTTTCCCATAATCATTATTTATCACCTATCCATAGGCTAGGTGATAAATATCTGATCGGCGGGGGTCCCCCACCGATCACAAAAACAGGCTCATTTTGCCGTTTCTTGGAGTCCCATAGGAATGGAGCGGTAATGCTCCATTCATTTCTATGGGGCTGCCAAAGATAGCGGAATGGCAGGCCCATAGAAATGAATGGAGCGGTCATCAACCATGTGCACTACCACTCCTTTCCAATGGGGCTCCCAGGAACGGCAAAGTAAGCCCGTTCTCGTGATCGGTAGGGGACCCTGTGGTCGGACCCCCACCGATTAGATATTTATTGCCTATCCTGTGGATAAGTGATAAATAGTGATTATGGGAAAACTCCCTTTACGGCCTCATGCAAGCATATAGGCACTCCGCATGCTGCTCCATGGGGTGCCGTATTACAATATGATATAGTTTTCCCTTGGAGCAATGCTCTGTAATACTTGAACCATGTAATATAGTCAAGACAAGAAACTCAGTATGTCTCTGTATTAAATCAGTGGCATACAGAGGTGCAATAAGGCCCCACAGACTTCTATGGGAACTTATGACGTCTCTATACAAATCGGAGGTTGAATAGTTCCATAATACGGTCGTGTGCATTAAGGCGTAAGTCTAAACACTTCAGGTATTTCAGAAACTTTATTTAGACGTTGATATATAGGCTATAATAGGCTAGACATAGGGCTAAATAAATGTTATAGGGTAAAGCAAAATGAACACTGCCAGATTTCTATTGTAAGGAAGCCCGTAGGTGTTGAAGGCAGGTGATTGATGGCTGTTGTGAGGTGTCAGACGATGTGTTAGCGGGATCACTAAACAGAACGGGGCACTAGGACAACCAATAGCAGACAGTGCCGGAGGTGAGGAGTGACACAAGCTAAAATGGTTTAGGGTTTTTGGATAGTATTAAAATAAAAACACAAAAGAATAATAATCATGTATGGCTATTCCATGTAACTCACATAATATTTTAGAACATAATCCATTTGGAAGCATTAAAGGAAAACCTAGCTGCCAAGTTGAGGTGTGCAAGTATTTTTACCAATTTGTCTTGGGAACATTTTGTGCCATTTTCTTTATTTAGTGTATGGCTTCTAAAAAGATTCTTCTAAAAAATTATTTCCACAGTTTAAAAAAAAAAAAATTGCTTTACAACCCAAATTACTCTATACGTCTTCCTATTACATACAATATAGTAAGAAATAAATCAGCACAGAATTTTGGACCTTTTTTGAATAAGATGAGAATATGGCGTTTAATGGTGGACATTCACATTAAGCAATATGAGGATCCATGATTTATATATTTTTTCCCCCTCTTCGGTACATAGATTTTCATGTTTTTTGTTATACTAGAAAATCAAACTCACATTTTCATTGATTGAGTTAAAAATTGTTTTGAAAAACACAAATTACAGCTATACGCTCCAACCTCAAGCCTCTGCCATGTGAAAATATTTTTGAAATAAAAATCCCTTTCCATCCAATTTCATGTATCTGCAGAACCGTGCAGCTATCTGGGTGTTCCTTCCTGTACATTTTAAGAAATTGCTCTCCAAATTTCCAAGAGGTTTGGGTTAAGCAGAGCAGTCTTGCCAACATATTACTTTAAATTTCTAGTGTAATCGTCCTAAGCGTTTCACCTTCTGGACTTTTTATTTAAAACTTAAAGCATAGAAGGAGCAAGATTTTGACCACTGGGAGACAGAACAGAACAGGCAAAAGGAAATCACTGGGGTATCTAAAAGTTACCAATATGATTTTACATGTATGGCATGGTGGCTCAGTGATTGCACTGTTGCCAGAGGTGTAACTATAGGGAGTGCAAAGGTTGCAATCTCACAGGGGTCCTGGAAACTGAGTGGGCACAAAAGGTTCCTTGGCACATATGATGAGATAAGTATTATAAATGTTGTATTTAGATGGGGGGCACCCTGTTCAATATTTTGAATTGGGGACTAGGAGATCCAAGTTACACCTCCGCCTGTTGTCTTGCAGCACTGGGACCAGTGGTTTGAATCCCATCAGGGCTACATGTTACACTGCCACTGTACTTCTGTTTCTTTCCATACCTCAAAAACATGGTTAGATGACTTGGCCTCCAATCAAATTGGTCCCAGTAGTGTACTATCCCATTATAGTCAATGGCCAACCATGCAGGCCCTTAATTCTAGAACTCAGCGAGGAACACAAGCAATTGGACTTCCACCAGTAGGACATTGAAGGCATTTCCTAACAATGCGCCATCAATATCTGGAATTAAAGAAAATATGTTGTCACGGGACCCATGGAGATTCTGTCACGGGCCAGCAGAGGGTGGTGTGAAGCCTTTGTCCCCAGGGGCTTTGATGTGGGGCTAAACCATGGAGCAGAGTCTAAGGGAACCCCTGGTATTCACCCTTTACTCCTATACAGGGATCTGGACTTTGCTGCAGGGAAACCCCATGTCACGATCTAGGGGTATGTGGACCCACTACGCCGCTCCACTGTAGAAGAGAGGCAGCTCGCCAAGTCACAGTCTATGCAATGTCTATACAAGTAGTTTGTAGCACTAGGGTACCTGAGATAGTCCAGACGGGGGCAGAGGCTCTTGAACGAATGGGACTAGATGGGGCCAGTTGCGCCGGACGTGGCGGATGGTACCAGGAGTAGCAGAAGACACCAGACGTGGTGTATACCAGCAGGCATGGTGGGTTGCGTCAGATGTGGCGGATGATAGCAGGGATGGCAGATGACACCAGACGTGGTGTATACCAGCAGGCGGCACAACACGACTCCAATACTAGACAGGCTCAGGAACAAAACACAGCACAATATACAGGATACAGGTAGCAGGGCACGGGAACACTGGGAGCAGGTTAACACTTAGGGACCATTTGCAATACGAACATGAGAAAACTACAACGCTCAGGCAAGTAATGAAAGGGCAGGACCCTTTTTATAGTCCAGGGTGATCTGGGAAATAATTCATTAATTACATATGTGTGCTGGCCCTTTCAGGCTGAGAACCAGCACCCGCATCCCCTCGTGGACATTGCAGACTGATGGAATAGTTGCGTTCTGCCAGAGAGAATAATTTTGAGAAGAAGCCACAAGCCACCATCTTGCCCTTAGAGTTTTTTTTACATAGATGTTTAGATGTGTCCACTTCCAGAAAGAACTGCCGAGAAGCATCAGGGTGATGGATAACAGATGATGAGGTGAAAGCGCTCTTGAGCTTAGTAAATGCTGGTTTTGCCTCCAGAGACCAAACCTTGGCGTTCACCCCCTTCTTGGTTAGGGCCAAAATTAGAGAAGTCTGAGATGAGAAGTTCTGGATAAATTGCCGATAGAAGTTTGAGAATCCCAGGAATCTTTGTATAGACCGAAGGCCCTGTAGACGTGGCCACTCAAAGACAGTTCTCACCTTCTCTGGGTCCATCTTGAGGCCATGGTCAGATACAATGTAGCCCAGGAAGGGCAGAAAGTTTCTCTCTAAAACACATTTCTCAATTTTTGCATATAGGAGGTTCTCTCTTAACCGCGACAGAACTTGGCGAACATGCTTCCGATGTGTCATCAAATCAGGTGAGTAAATCAGGATGTCATCCAGATAGACCAGCACACAGATCCCATAAAATGTAATTTACAAACTCCTGGAACACAGCTGGAGCATTACACAGTCCAAAGGGCACCACAAGGTATTCGTAATGGCCGTCTCTGGTGTTTTGTCTCCTTTGTGGATACGGATCAAGTTATATGCTCCGCGTAGATCCAGCTTAGTGAATACCTTGGCACAATGAATTCTATAAAAAAAAGTTCAGAGATGAGTGGCAGAGTATACTTATTCTTTACGGACGAATAGATCCATCCTTCTTCAAGAAGAAGAAGAATCCGGCTCCAGTCGAGGAGGAAGATTTCTGGATGAACCCCCTCTCAAGATTCTCCTTCATGTAGGTGGACATGGCTAAGGTCTCTGGCAGGGAGAGAGGATAAACTCGACCTCGAGGTGATGAAGCGTCAGGGAATAAATCAACAGGGCAGTCATAGATGCAATGAGGGGGAAGAGTCTCTGCTTCCCTCTTACTGAAGACGTCCGCAAAAGTAGCATAATGAGACAGTAGATCAGAGAGGGATTGAGGCAGTGGAGGCAAAACAGGACGAAACTGTGGCAGGCAGCGTCTAAGGCATGTGGGCCCCCATTAGAGGACCTCTCCAGGATTCCAGTCGAGAACTGGAGCGTGTAGACGTAGCCAAGGCAGGCCCAGCAGAACAGGATTGATAGCTTTAGGCAGGACGAGAAAGGTGTTATGTTCCGAGTGAAGAACTCCGATTTGTAATTGCAGTGGTTTAGTGACGGACACAATAGGGTCGAGCAATGGTAGTCCATTCACAGGGGCAACAGCCAGGGGTCTCTCCAGAAGAACTATGGGCAGATGTAGACTATCCACCAGATCCTGCAGGATAAAATTTGCAGCTGCTCCACAGTCCACATAGGCAGAGGAGGAATGTGATGTCTCTAGAGACGATGGACACAGGATTAGATAACTTGGGAGAGGCTTTGACATTTGGCGTCATCCCACCTAGGATTGTCTCCTCAACCAACCCTAGGTGCTGCAGTTTCCAGGCTTTTGTGGACATTGGTGCACGATATGGCCTTTAAGGCCACAATAAGACACAGACCTGAAGAGTGTCTGCGCTGTTTCTCCTGCTCGGACAGTTTGATTCTGTCTACCTGCATAGGTTCCTCAGGTAGAGCAACAGGAGGAGGCAATACTGGTCTCTGGAACGAGGTTGCCAATCTGTGGAAACGTCTCTCCCGCCGAACCTTCAGAGCACGTTCCTGGATCCTCATATCGACCCGGGTAGCCAACAGGATCAGAGCATCCAGGGTAGAGGGAAGATCGCGGGCTGCTAGTTCGTCTTTGATGTTCGAGGGCATTCCCTGCCAAAAGGTTGCCACCAACGCCTCATTATTGCATGCCAACTCTGCTGCCAGGGTACGAAAGGAAATTTCATACTCTCCTACTGTGGACCCTCCTTGCTTGAGGGTTAGCAGAGTAGCCGCTGCAGAGGATGTTCGACCCGGCTCCTCGAACACAGTACTAAAAGTTTATAAGAATAAAGCTAGGTCCGAGAATTCAGGTCCCTGTCGTTCCAAGATGGGGTTCGCCCATGCGAGGGCCTTGCTAGCAAGAAGGGAAATAATGAACACTACCTTGGCCTTATCAGAGGGGAAGAGGTGAGCACACAGTCTAAAATGGATGGTACATTGATTGATGAACCCTCTACAGGCCCTAGGGTCACCGTCATAGCGAGGGGGAAGAGGCAGCGAAACTGTGGATCTGGAACAGACAGGAGGAGTAATGGGCAGTGGAATGGCAGCAGCATCTGGAGTCGGAGAACGAGGTTGATCCAGTCGGGCGATGATGGAGTTAACAGCCAGAAGGAGTTGATTCTGGCGTGCACGTAGGTCACGCTTATCCGTTTGTATTACCTGTACTGCATTCTTAGATTGACTAGCGGGTTCCATGGCCTGAGCGTACTTTCACGACCTAGGGGTATGTGGACCAACTACGCCGCTCCGCCGTAGCGGAGAGGCAGCTGGCAAAGTCACAGTCTATGCAAAGTCTATACAAGTAGTTTGTAGCATTAGGGTACCTGAGATAGTCCAGACGGTGGCAGGGACTCTGGCACGGATGGGACTAGATGTGGCAGGTTGCGCCAGATGTGGCAGAAGACACCAGACGTGGTGTATACCAGCAGGCGTGGAAAGTTGCGCCAGACGTGGCGGATGATAGCAGGGATGGCAGATGACACCAGACGTGGTGTATACCAGCAGGCGGCACAACCTGACTCCAACACTAGACAGGCTCAGGAACAAAACACAGCACAGGATTCAGGATACAGGTAGAAGGGCACGGGAACACTGGGAGCAGGATAACACTAAGGGACCATTTGCAATATGAACATGGGAAAACTACAACAACGCTCAGGCAAGGAGTGAAAGGCCAGGGCCCTTTTTATAGTCCAGGGTGATCTGGGAAATAATTAATGAATTAATTAATTGCATATGTGCACGCTGGCCCTTTAAGGCCGAGAACCCTCGCGGACATGGCAGAGCGGTCGCTTGCGCTGACGTCTCCTGGGAAGGAGGCGTCGGCCAGAAGAGGAAGGTCTGCGGTCGCAGTCATCAATAGGTAAGGGGAGGCGGTGGTCCGTGATCCCGGCGATTACAACCCAGATCGCTACCCCCAGAGTAGTCTTCTTTGGTGATGGCTAACAGAACAGGTGTAGTGCCAATAAGTGTGATCTGGTATAGCAAAAGTTCAGGACAGATGACAAGGTTCGTAATGGATCACATAGCTAATGGTCAGGGCAGGCGGCAGAGGTACGTCATGTGACACTAAGCAAAAGATCAGGGCAGCCAGGAGGCAAGTATGGTCAAAGGTAGAGGCAGCGGTCAAAACACAGGAATCCAATAGATGTGATAGCTGAGGAACACTAGGAACAGAGGATTCACTAGTATGAACCAAATTGTAGAAGGATGGAAGGAAGGAAGGAAGGAAGGAAGGAAGGAAGGAAGGAAGGAAGGAAGGAAGGAAGGAAGGAAGAACCCTTATAGCCAGTAAAAGTCTGCGGTTTGGGAGGTCACCAGAAAATGAGCAGCGCTGGCCAGTACGCCAGGGGCAAGTAACTATAATGCGGGGAGCAGCGGATATTACACATGTAAAGGAAATCTCCGATTTGGTGTAACATTGTACAACAATCCACCATTAAATTGTCCATAAAATATTAGGTAACTTTGGAAATCCTTGGCTTTTTCTTACCTTGTAATGTTTTCTTCTCCATTCATGTCTAAAGCTCAAATCAGAAATCTGCTGGTTTCTTGTTACCAGAGAGCAGTCCATTCTGGCATCTCAGGGGACCACTGGCGTAGCTATAGGGTTCGCAGCGGTCGCAATTGCGACCGGGCCCCGAAGCCAGGGGGGCCCACGGCCCCCGCACCACATCACTAAAAAGTTACTATAGTAACTCGGGCCGCGGGCCCCTGTTACTATAGTAACAGACTTTACTTACCTTCCTGGTTCCGGATCGCAGCGGAGGTCCTGACGTCAAGCGCTGTGCGCAGCGCATGACGTCACAGCGCTATGCGCCGCGCACAGCATCGAGACGACAGAACTCCCGCCGCGGCCGAAGAGGAAGGAAAGGTTAGCCCTGACTGGCGTGGTCCGACTCCCGGAACCCGCCAATCAGCTGTTTTGAAGGGGCCGCAGCACTCGTACGAGAGCTGCTCCCCTTCATTCCGGTCATACTGTGAATCCGTGTCGGCGATTCACAGTGTGGGTGAGTAGTGAAATGAAGGGGAAGCAGCTCTCGTCCGAGTGCTGCGGCCCCTTCAAAACAGCTGATTTGCGGGTCCCGAGAGACACATCAGCTATTGATGGCCTATCCTGAGAATAGGCCATCAATGTTTAGGGACTGTACAACCCCTAAGCCTACGATGTAGCAGGCTTAGGGGGCCCATGAGACAGGATCACAGATTGTGTGATCCTGTCTGCTGGGCCCTGTATCTAAGCCAATCACATGGTAGGCTTAGATACATGGCCCATGCGTGATCCTGTCTGCTGGGCCCTGTATCTAAGCCAATCACATGGTAGACTTAGATACATGGCCCATGTGTGAGCCTGTCTGATGGGCCCTGTATATAAGCCTACCACACTGTAGGTTTAGATACAGGGTCCAGCAGACAGTAATCTTATACTGTATAAGATTACTGTCTGCTGGACCCTGTATCTAAGCCTACATTGTGGTAGGCTTAGATACAGGGTCCCACAGACAGTATTACACATGGGCCCTGTATCTAAGCCTAACACATGTGTTACTAATCATTTTTTGTGTGTTTTCTTACAGGTTCGGTTGTTGGACTACGGCGGATTCCAGGACTACTTCGATGACGGCTTTTTTTTTATTATCAATAAAATGGTTAATGAGGGCTGTGTGGGTTTTTTTTTATTTCAATAAAATATTTTTTCTATGTCTTTGTGTTTTTTTTTAAACTATATTACTACCGCCTTAGTAATGGCCGCCGGCTGACTGACAGCATCCATTGCTAAGGCGGGGCTTATTGTTAGCCGATGCAGAGGCTAACACTAACCC
The DNA here is from genome assembly GCF_050947455.1 of Rhinoderma darwinii. Classification (NCBI taxonomy): domain Eukaryota; kingdom Metazoa; phylum Chordata; class Amphibia; order Anura; family Rhinodermatidae; genus Rhinoderma; species Rhinoderma darwinii. Next base: position 393,426,256 of record NC_134690.1, read on the forward strand.
CCTTTATTACCCCGGTACCCACCGCCACCAGGGGTGCTGGGAAGAGCCGGGTACGATCCAGTACCTGACCATCTGTAGTGATGGTCGGCCACTGGGGTGGCCGCAGGCTGGTATTATCAGGAGGGGAAAGTCCAAAAACAGTGGCCCTTCCCACCCCGGTGATGCTAGGCTGCTGCTGCTTTATTGTAGCTGGCTGGTTATGAAAAATGGGGGGGACCCCACGTCATTTAAAAAAAAAATTAATGGATAGAACGATGTGGGGTCCCCCCCAATTTTCATAACCAGCCAGATACAACACAGCAGCAGCAGGCAGCATTACCAGGGTGGGAAGGGCCACTGTTTTTGGCCTTCCCCAGCCTAATACTACCAGCCTGCGGCCACCCCGGTGCCTGCCCGTCACTACAGATGGTCGGGTACTGGTTCGTACCCGGCTCTTCCCAGTACTCCTGGTGGCGGTGGGTACCGGGGTAATAATGGGGGTTAGTGTAGGCTCTGCACCGGCTAACATTAAGCCTCGCCTTAGTAATGGAGGTTGTCAATCAGCCAGCGGCCATTACTAAGGCGGTGATAATAAAGTTTAAAAAGATACAAGCACATAGAAAAAATATTTTATTGAAATAAAAAAACACAACCCTCATTAACCATTTTATTGAGAATAAAAAAAACGCCGTCATTGAAGTCCTCGAATCCGAAGTCCAACAACCGAACCTGTAAAAAAACACAAACACACAAAAATAATCAGTAACACATAAAGAAGCAAAATTATTCTTACCTATCCTGGGTCCAGCGCTGTAGATGCAATGTCAGCGAGTTGGGCCCTGTATCTAATCCAATCATGTGTGATACTGTCTGCTGAGCTGTGTATCTAATCCAATCATGTGTGATACTGTCTGCTGGGCCCTGTATCTAATCGTATCTTGTGTGATACTGTCTGCTGGGCCCTATATCTAATCCGATCATGTGTGATACTGTGTGCTGAGCCACTGTATCTAATCCTATCATGTGTGGTACTGTCTGCTGAGCCACTGTATCTAATCCTATCATGTGTGATACTGTCTGCTGGGCCACTGTATCTAATCCTATCATGTGTGATACTGCCTTCTGAGCCACTGTATCTAATCCTATCATGTGTGATACTGTCTGCTGGGCCACTGTATCTAATCCAATCATGTGTGATACTGTCTGCTGGGCCCTATATCTAATCCGATCATGTGTGATACTGTCTGCTGAGCCACTGTATCTAATCCTATCATGTATGGTACTGTCTGCTGAGCCACTGTATCTAATCCTATCATGTGTGGTACTGTCTGCTGAGCCACTGTATCTAATCCTATCATGTGTGATACTGTCTGCTGGGCCACTGTATCTAATCCTATCATGTGTGATACTGCCTTCTGAGCCACTGTATCTAATCCTATCATGTGTGATACTGTCTGCTGAGCCACTGCATCTAATCCTATCCATGGTTTACAGGGTCGCAGTGCTATAGATATGCTATGCTGTCTCCTATACACACATTTGTTTTTGGGCGGACACATATGTATTGGGGCTATTTCCCCTGACATTTTAAGCCCTCAGGGTATGTTCACACGGCAGCGTCTGTTACGGCTGAAATTACGGTGCTGTTTTCAGGAGAAAACAGCACCGTTATTTCAGCCGTAATGTCATGTGCAGGCGTCTTTCGCTGCGTCCATTACGGACGTAATTGGAGCTGTTTTTCTATGGAGTCCATGGAAAACGGCTCCATTTATGTCTGAAGAAGTGACAGGCACTTCTTTGACGCGGGCGTCTTTTTTACGCGCCGCCTTTTGACAGCGGCGCGTAAAAAAAATTACCGTCGGCACAAAACATCGTAAGACCCATTCAAATGAATGGGCAGATGTTTGCCAACGCTTTTGAGCCACATTTTCTGACGTAATTCAATGCTAAAACGCCCGAATTACGTCCGTAAATAAGGTGTGTGAACCCAGCCTTAGTGACGCCCCCGGCTGCTAGTGCTGCATTGTTGGGTCACTTAGGAGACCCAGCGATGCAGCTGAAAGCTGCGGACCGTCGGCCATGAGAAGTTTGCGGGGGGGGGGGGCCCAGTAAGAATTTTTGCATAGGGGCCCATGACCCTGTAGCTACGCCCCTGCAGGGGACAGTTAAATAGTTAGAGCTACACTGTTAAGTCACATGTTTGACAGGGGGTGGAACTAATTTGCTGTCTGTTTCCAAGGGCAACCAGCAGAAAAACAGCTTTGTGTATGAGTTGGTAAAGCAATACAAAATAACTGGAAATTTGTACAAAAACAATAATATTTGCAAAGTTCTTAAAGAAAAGCCTCAAAACTGCTGACAGAGCTATATAGGGGAGGCGGAGGGCATTGTAACCAGGGGCCCCCCCTCCCCTGGGTGTCACACAACCCCCCCCCCCCTTGTAGATAGTGCCTTTTTTACAAACCCCCCCTTTTGATAACGCCATACAGCCCACCTGTAGATAACGCCATACACCCCCTTTGTAGATATCTACAGAGGGGGCTGTATGGCGTTATCTACAGGGGGGCTGTATGGCGTTATCTACGGGGGGCTGTATGGCGTTATCTACGGGGGGCTGTATGGCGTTATCTACAGGGGGCTGTATGGCGTTATCTACGGGGGGGCTGTATGGCGTTATCTACGGGGGGGCTGTATGGCATTATCTATGGGGGGACTGTATGGCGTTCCCTACAGGGGGGTATATGGCGTTCCCTACAGGGGGGGACTGTATGGCGTTCCCTACAGGGGCGGGCTGTATGGCACTATCTACAGGGGGGGCTGTATGGCGCTATCTACAGGGGGGCTGTATGGCGCTATCTACAGGGGGACTGTATGGCGCTATCTACAGGGGGAACTGTATGGCGCTATCTACAGGGGGGGCTGTATGGCGTTATCTAGAGGGGGGACTGTATGCCATTATCTACGGGGGGAGCTGTATGGCGTTCCCTACAGAGGGGGCTGTCTGGCGTTATCTACAGGGGGGACTGTATGGCGTTACCTACAGGGAGTCTGTATGGCGTTCCCTACAGGGGGGTCTGTAGGGAACGCCATACAGCCCCCCTGTAGGGAACGCCATACAGCCCCCCCTGGAGGGAACGCCATACAGCGTCCCCCCCCTGTAGGTTACGCCATACAGCGTCCCCCCCCTGTAGGGAACGCCATACAGCGTCCCCCCCTGTAGGGAACGCCATACAGCGTCCCCCCCTGTAGGGAACGCCATACAGCGTCCCCCCTGTAGGGAACGCCATACAGCGTCTGTACCCCTGTAGGGAACGCCATACAGCATGTCCCCCCCCTGTAGGGAATGCCATACAGCGTGCCCCCCCCCCTGTAGGGAACGCCATACAGCGTCGACCCCCCTGTAGGGAACACCATACAGCGTCGTCCCCCCTGTAGGGAACGCCATACAGCGTGTCCCCCCCCTGTAGGGAACGCCATACAGCGTTCCCCCCCTGTAGGGAACACCATACAGCATCCCCCCTCCCAAAAAAATGCGACCTACAGTGTGTCCTAATAAAAGACATGTATCCCCTATCAACAGGATAGGGGAGACATGTGATCGCTGTCAGCGATAGGGAGAACGGGGGACTGAAAGTCCCCCCAAGTTCTCCATGACTAACCTCTGACTTCCGGCGTCTGCGCAGCTCTGTAAAAATGAATGGAGCGCTGGTCACGCATGCGCACAAGCGGGACCGGCTCTCCATTCATTTCTACGGAGCTGCCGACACAGACCCCGGAAGTCCGAGGTTTGTGATGGAGAACTTCAGGGGACTTTCAGTCCCCCGTTCTCCCTATCGTTGCCAGCGATCACACATGTATCCCCTGTCCTGTGGACAGGGCCGCCATCAGGAATTTCAGGGCCCCCTACAGCTAAATTTTCTGGGCCCCCCTACCGTGGCACCGCCTGTTAACGGTACTCCGTCCAACACTATATCATGGTACCCAGGGCCGCCATCAGGGGGGGTATTATGGGTACTGATGTGAGAGGCCTAATTGAAAGGGGGGCCCGGCAACTGCCGCGACTTGCCTTTGGTAGAAAAAAAAACAGGCCCCTGCAATGGGGCTTGTTTTTTTCACCAAAAGAATGTCGTGAGCTGCGGGCCCCCCTTTCAATTAGGTTTGGCCGGGCCTCTCACATCAGTACCCATAATACCCCCCCTGATGGCGGCCCTGGGTAGCATGGGGGTCATCATGGGGGCCATCAAACACTGCCGCCCGTGCGACCGATCGCGCGCACCCGCAAACTCCCGCGCATGCGCACCCGCGACCGCCTGAAACAGCGCACCGAATTTTGAGGCAGATTTTGACATGCCCACACTATCTTGCCGCGTTTTTTGCCCGCGGCAATTGAGGACAGCAGATAGAAAACGCAGGGAAAAATGCATTTTCTGCCTCCCATTGATTTCGATGGGAGGTCAGAGGCGGAACCGTGGCAAGAAAGGACGTGCTGCTTTTTCTTTTTTCCGCGACTGGCTCCCATTGATTTCAGATTAAATCAATGGGAGGCGGTTTTGGAAGTTGTTTGGTGCTGATTCTGACGCAGTGTCCGATTCAATATCAAGGGCCAAAAACTCTGTGAACTGGGCCTTATTGTTAGGGCTTATTCAGACGAACGTGTAATACATCCATGCAACACGCGTGATTTTCACGCGCCTCGCACGGACCTATGTTACTCTATGGGGCCGTTCAGACTGTCAGTGATTTTCACGTAGCGTGTGTCCGTGTGTCCGCTGCATAAAACTCACGACATGTCTGATATTTGTGCATTGTTCGCATTACGCACCCATTGAAGTCAATGGGTGCGTGAAAATCCCGCCCAGCACTTCCGCAGCAGTATAAACTATGAATGAAAACAGAAAAGCACCACGTGCTACAAACATACAAACAGAGTGTCATAACGATGGCGGCTGCGCGAAAATCACGCAGCCACGCATCATACGCTGCTGACACACCGAGCTGTTATGGACCTTTTGCATGCGCAAAACGCCACGTTTTTGCGCACGCAAAAAGCACACGCTCGTGTAAATCTGGCCTTAGGGTAGGAACACACTAGGCATGAACACTGCGGATTTTATGCAACACATTTTATTGTGGATAATCCGCAGCGTATCACAGTCGCAGCAGAGTGGGTGAGATTTGAACAAATCTCATCCGCACGCTGCAAAAATAATGGACCTGCAGTGTGGCTTTTTAAGCCGCAGCGTGTCAATTTATGCTGTGGGATCGCTGCTCCTCTGTTGCGGAAATGCTGCGGTTCTGCCGCAAAAATCACACATGAGAAAAAAAAAAGGCACTTTTTTAAATTTATAAAAAAGTTTACTTACCCCGGCCGTAGTCCTGGTGACGTGATCCTCTATTCTTAGCGCAGCCCGGCCTCCTGTCATGACGTTTCATCCCATGTGACTGCTGCAGCGGTCACATGGTCTACAGCGTCATCCCAGGAGGCGGGGCTACGTTCAGAAGAGAGAGATGCGTCACCAGGACTACGGCCGGGGTAAGTCTAAACTTTTTTTTCCCTGCAGGATTCCCGCAGCGGACAAGCCTCACGAAACCTGCGCCACTATTTGGTGCGGTTTTGCTGTCGGAATTCCCTGCGGCTACCGGGGCGGATAAGCTGTGTAGTTTTACTCAGCATATCCGCCTAGTGTGTTCCTTATGATGCGCTCCTGGAGCTGCTGCCGGTCTCTAAATAGGCAATTGGTCCAGTATAATTTGGAGGCGGAGTCGGAGGCGGGCCAGCAGGTAATTAGACTGTGCGCCGCTGTCCTGGCTGTTCTTCCCAGTTGATTGGTCGCTGTACTTTTGGTGCGTGCGCACCGCATCCCTCTCGGCGGCGGGCACGAGCGGGTTGCTTTCCGGCGTGCCCGGTCGTTTGTGCGTGAGCGCGCGTTTGCGGTAACGAGCGCGCTGGTGCGCGCTTGCGGTCGTTCGCGCGCGGTGTTTAGCGGCGGTGTTAGATGAGAGGGGGGCCCGCAGCTCATGGCGGTGTTTGACGAGAGGGGGGCCCGCAGCTCACAACATTTCTTTGGTGAAAAGAACAGGCCCCATTGCAGGGGCATGTTTTTTTCTACCAAAGGCAAGTCGCGGCAGTTGCCGGGCCCCCCTTTCAATTAAGTTTGGCCGGGCCCCCTACAGTAGTACCCCTAATACCCCCCTGATGGCGGCCCTGCCTGTGGATAGGGGATACATGCTGCTACTGCTGCTACTGCTGCTACGGCGGTAGTTACGCCACTGATTGTAACGATACCTGTTGTCTTAGTTATGCAAGTTGCATGACCGAGAAGTCACCATCTTATTCCCCCGGCGCTGTAGTCACAAGTACCAATCCCTGCTCTGATTGACAGCTCTAACATCCAATAAGAAGACCGCTAAAGCCGTCACTCAGAGAAGAGGAGAGAGGCTGGAAACATAGCTGCTTTCTTTTTTTTTCTTTTTTTTTTATTTGTTTTTATTATTTTTCCGTATAAACAACAAAATAACAACATAAAGTCATCTCAGGCGACTTGGTGCATTTGAAAAGCATATACTGACTTGCAAGTCAGGCAGATATGTACATTCAAATGATACATTCTCTGTGCCTCTATACAGAACGAGAGTTTATACATGTCATTACCACGTCTCCATTGTGCTTATCTCGTCTCAGCAAGGGAATAATCGTGCACTCTAGCCCCCTTCTCGGCCACACAACAGTGGGCCCTACTGCTCAGACACATAACCAAACATAGAAACCAAAATACTATAAAAAAATAAAACCTTCCTTGCCCGCCGCCTCTCTTGTTTACCACGTGTCATCCCCCCAGTCCTCCATTCAGAAGTCTGTTGCATCCATTTCCTGTCCCCAGCTGTCTACACTCCCTCCTTCTACACCCTATCCCAGGCATGAATGGAAGTCCTACTGCAGAATATCCCCAGCCAGCCTCCTCCTCTGATACCATGTAGTGGGTTGGAAGCAGGTATGTATTTTATCTTTTACTCGTTGGGGTAGTAGAGAAATAAAGCCCTCCCAGATCTGAAAGAAAGTCTTAACCCTTTTTTCCTTCTGGTGTGAAGCCTCCACCGAATCCATCTTAATCATAAAGGATAATTTTTCCAGGAAAACCTGAAGGTGCGGGGCCTGGGTGTGGTTCCACACTTGCAGTATCGCCTTCCTGCCTGCTGCTGCCAATAAATGTAGGATGCGAAGTTCGTGTTGGGTATGATCCTGTGTGCCTGTTTCCACATACCCCAGTATTGCCCATTGGGAGGTCAAAGCGAACTGACCCGTCATGTTAGTCTTTGCAAAGTCTCCAACCCTTTCCCAGAACTCCCGAATGCGTGGGCACGCCCATAGGCAGTGGTATAAGTTTGCCTCCGTCTCACCACATTTAAAACAGTCCGAGGTCTCATACAGTCCCATCCTGTGGCCCCTTTAAGGTGTAATATATGCTCGATGGGCCACCTTGAGCCACATTTCCACAGATCTTGCTGAGGGCAAGAGTTTGTACGCAAAGATTGTGGCCTGAAGTATAACTGAAGGGGTTAAAGTCGCATCGTCTGCCTCCCATTTCGCTAGGCCTGAGCCAGGAGTACTATAGTCTATGGAGGGATGGAGAAATTGGTACAATCTAGATATTCGCGCAAGATGTGTTCCTGGCTCTAGTATCAATGATTTAAAAGGGGAAGTCCATTCCTCGGGTGAAATGTGACCCAGCACCACCTGCACATAACTCTGGGCCTGTATATAGTTAAAGAAGGGGAGAGAGATGTGTGGATATTTGATTTGTAAGTCCTGTAGGGAGAGCATTGTATGGAGCGTGGGATGCAAAAGGGCTCCCAAGGAATTAATACCATTATCATGCCAGGAGGTAAAAATACGGTGTGAGGTACCCTGCTGAAACCGTAGGTTTCTGACCAGGGTCAATGCTGGAGAAAATTGGGTGTCTAGGTGCAGCATGTGGCGGATCTTATGCCAGGTCCTCCAAATTGTAATTATGAGCGGGTTGACCCTAGAGTCAGTAGGCAACATGTCATATGGGAGATGTAGAAGGTTTATAAGGGATATCCCCGGGGTAAAGGACTGATCCACCTGGGGGGTGGTATAGTATGAGGTGCCTTGTGCCCAGTCCGATATAACCCTGGCCAACGCCGCCAAGTTATAAGTCCTAATATTGGGGAAGTTCAGACCGCCGTTAGACCTGTGTTGTTGCAAAACATGAAATGGGATTCTCGGCCGACCCCCCGCCCAGATAAATTCCCTGTAGAGTTTATTTATAAGCTTTTCATCCTTCGGTCTCAAATACACAGGCAGGGATTGAAATAGATAAAGAAGTTTAGGGAATTCCACCATTTTCAGTAAATTTGCCCTGCCCATGAATGAGAGAGAGAAGTGTTACCACGATTTCAATGTGGATTCTAAGGCTACAAGATATTTAGAAATATTGCAATTATAAAGGGCAGAAGGCACTCTAGTGATCTCAATTCCCAGGTATTTTATCGAGGAAATGCACAATTTCAGGGAAAACTGCGATGACCATAGGGGCTTGCAAGGGCCTTTTAGAATTAGGGCTTCACTTTTATCCACGTTCAGGGTGTAGCCAGAAAGTTTCCCCAGCATTTGTAGCTCCTCCAGGGCCCGGGACAAAGTGTGCCTGGGATCCTTGAGCACAAGAAGAAGATCATCATCCGCATATGCCGTCATGTTCAATTCGTATTTCCCCAGATGTATACCCCTGAACGTGGATGACAAGGAAATGAGGGTATAATAGGGGGTCTAATGACATGTTGAATAGGATGGGGGAGAGGGGACAGCCCTGTTTCGTGCCCCTGAATAAATCTATCGTTTGAGAAAGGTGTCCGTTAATAAATAGATTCGTGGTGGCCTGCGTCTGTAAGGAGTGCAGATACGTCAGAAAGGTCTGACCAAAATTCCCACCACGCAGCGTCTCGTTTAAAAAGGGCCAAGAGACATTATCAAAAGCTTTTTCAGCATCTAGACTGAGTAGCATGGTTGGAAGTTGGTCAGCCTCCTGGGCCCGCACTGTTGCAGCAATCACCGCCCGAATGCTTTTAGAGGAGTATCTGCCAGAGACAAACCCCATCTGGGGAAGGGTGGGCGATTGCGGGAAGGAATGTCTGTATACGATTAGCTAAAATTTTGGACAGGAGTTTGTAGTCCTGATTAAGCAGGGAGATAGGTCTGTAGGACTGGGGTAAGGCTGGGTCCTTATTAGGTTTAGGGATAATTATGGTTCGAGAGTCAAAAAACGAGTCTACTACCAGGTTGTTACGATAAATGTCGTTGAGTAAACAAGTGAGATGTGGGACTATGTCTGGGGATAGCATCTTGTAGTACTCTATCGGAAAACCGTCCGGCCCTGGGGATTTGTGGTTGTGTGAAGAGGAGATAGCTAGGCGGACTTCCTCTTCTGAGATGTCCGCCTCTAAAAGCGTGTTTTGTTCCTCCGAGACCCTAGGCATGGAAAGAGTTTCCAAAAAGGCCTTCACTTTTGACATATCAGTGGGAGCTGCCCTGTAGAGGTCTTCATAGTACTCCGCAAATATTGCTTCAATTTTCTCATTCCGAGTGTAGTGCCCCTGAGCGTGTGTCCCTTGCCAAAAGAACACGGCCCGTGTTGCGTGGGGGTCGCGTGACATATGCCAGTAGGCATCCTACCCTGTTCCCCCACCTGTAAAATTTGTTTTGGGAGGTCTTCACCTGCCACATTGCGTGCCCCTGTAAGAAGGTGTTCAGCAGGCCCTGCGCGTCTAAGAATTCTTTTTTAGAGTCAGGGGTGGGGTTGCCCGCGTGTATGGATTGTGCTCTAAGGAGATTAGATTGTAAATCGAGAAGTTGGGCCTGTGTTTGCTTACGTTTTAAATTTACATAACTTATTATATGCCCCCTCATCACTGCTTTAGAGGCCAGCCATATCAAGGCTACGTAATCTAGCTGCTGGATATGATCGTGGATATAATTATTCCAGTGTGTTTTTAGATAACTTCTGAAGTCCTCTGACTCATAAAGGTACGATGGGAATCTCCACAGATTCGTCCGGCGCATAGGGGGTAGCCCCTCTAAGGTTAGGGACACAAGGGCGTGTTCTGATATGGCGATGGGTCGGATATCAGTCCGTGTCACTCTTGAGAACAAGTCTGTAGTGAGCATTATGTAATCGATTCTAGAAAAAGAGTTGTGTACTGCAGAGTGGAAAGTATAATCTCTCACTTGCGGATTATGGAGTCTCCAGGGGTCACATAAGGAGAGATGTTCCATGAAGAAGGCCATTTGCGAACTGGGAGGAGAATCAGCATGGTCTACACCCGATCTATCGAGGGGAGGGTAAGAAGCTAAATTATAGTCTCCAGCCACAATCAGGTCCGCGCATTCCCTTTGCAACAAGAATTCCAGTAGTTTAGGGTAAAAACCGTCAGTCGTCAGGTTGGGGGCGTATATGTTAAGAAGAGAGTAAGATTTGTCAGCTACAGTAAGTCGGATGTGCACAAAACGGCCATCAGGGTCAGAATACCTATCCTGGATGGAGTATGGCAGGCCCTTCCTGAAATATACAGCGACCCCACGTGTCTTGGTGGAGTACGTGGAGACCACTGGCGCATCCAACCAGGAGGCCCGGATAGGAACATAGTGGTCCGTTCTCCAGTGAGTTTCCTGCAAGCAGATGATATCTGCGCGTTGGCGATTTATATGTGCGAGCACTTTGCGCCGTTTTTCAGGGGTATTCAGACCTGCCACATTCCATGACACTATGTGTAGGGTGGGGGGTGTATGGGACTCATGTGATGTGCTTATTAGGGTATTTATCCTGTGTCTAGACGTATGACTTCTGTCAATATGATCCAAACGCTATTACGACGCCACTTCCCGTCCCAGCGAGCGCGAAGTGTAGTCAGCATACAAGAACGGGGGGACCGTTTCCGGTCACGAGAGGCTACAGGTAACCTAAAAGAGAGAGGCAGCAAGCATGAAAACCTAACCAAAAAACAAAATGACATCATCATACAAGTAAATACATTACATTGAGTAAGATGGGTGCTATAAACACTCCCCCATCTACAGGCGGAAAAACACAGATAGCTTCCATAGAGCAAACCAAGGATCTCACGACCCATTTAACCAACAAGAAGCCAATAGGCCAGAAAGTGAACAGACTCCGTCACAGTATAATGAATATATATCAGTCCGCCACCGCTGGAGGATATCTTCTGGCAGCTTCCTCCGGGGAGTCGTACAGCCGGGCCCGACCATTCTCCATCACACGTAATTTTGCCGGATATAGCAGCTGAAAACGGATATTGTGGTCATGGAGATGTTTACAGATTGGTGTGAAAGCTTTACGCTTCTGGGACACTTGAATGGAAAAGTCCTGAAACATTAGGATTTTGTGGCCTTGAACCCGAAGCTCTGGGGCCTGTCTGTACGCCCTGAGGATCTGTTCTTTAACTGTCCAGTTATGGTAGTGGGCTATGACAGCCCTCGGCCTGCCCCCTCCACCATGGTCTCTCCTCTGCCCCAGGCGGTGGGCCCGCTCAATGGACAGGGGATCTTCCGGCGTTTGAACTCCAAGAGCCCTGAGCAGATCAGTAGACAAATACTTGGCAAGTGTTTCCGCTGTAACATCCTCCGGGATACCGACGAATCACAGATTATTGCGCATTTCTCGATTTTCCAAATCATCCAATTTTTCTTGCAGTGTGTGAATAAGGACATCTTGATGGGTGGTTAGACCCTCCAGATGAGTCACCTCCGTCTCACAGGACATGGTTCTGGTCTCCAAGTCCCCTAGCTTCTGGGAGTTTGCGGTCACCTGAGCCAACACCGTGTTAATAGAGGATTGTAGAAGGTCCAATCTTTTGTCAAAGATAGGGATGATAAGGCGGGATACCTCTTGTGCCACTTCCGCGGCCTGGGTGTGCATTAACGATACTTGGGAGGACGGACTCGGAGGCCCTGAGAGATTTGGCAGTGTTATGTCTCCAGACACTGATTCGCCGGAAGGCGTCTCCAGGCCCTTTGATGAGCCCTTTCCGTTTTTCCGCTGTGTCGACTGCATAGTGGAGGTTGTCGCGGCAGAAGGAAGCGCCGTCGAGGAGGATCGGGTGGCTCTAGCTTGCCCAGATTTATGCAAGTACTTGTCCATACAGCAGACGGTAAAGGCCAGGCAGGCCGAGAGCTTTTATATACGGGATAAGTGCACTGTGGGGGAGGGCCGCTCAACTCACATATATAGCGGCATAGAGATCATCAAAAGCAGGTCTCACCCCAGGATGTCTAGGCAGTAGGTGAGATAGTAGCTATGCCAGCAGAAAGATGTAAATTAGGCGTCCATACAGCGTTGCAGAGTATGGTTTGCCACACAGACTTTGTCCCCTCCCAGTGGGGAGTGGGTGCAGAGATATAGAGCACAGTCTTATCGCTATGTGGGGTGTTATGGGGTCCTCAGTAGCCTGCAGGGTATATTCACTGTGAGGCAGGGTCTCCTAGCAAGGGGATAGGGAGATATGCGCCTCCCCCCCCGTTTCACTTATCTGTGCCGATCCGGATCGGCTTGCCCACCGACTCCCTTCTCTCCTCTGTGTGTCCTCTCCGGTGCGGCAGCGTCCTCACAGCTAAGCCCTGCTATGGGCCGGGAAGCAGGCGTTCAGGTCCGAGGGCCGCCCGTGTTCCGTGCTCTCTGATCTCCCACCTGCAGGGGAAGCGCCACGTGGTCCGCTCTCCAAGATGGCGGGGTCCAGCCACACCACCGCGCGCGGCGTCTCTGTGCCCGCTCTCCGGGCCGACTTCCAGTGCCCTTATGTCGCTCCCGCGACTCAGCAGACCGGGCTCCTCTGCTCCTGCCTGAAATCCGCCCTGTGTAGCTCCGGTATCCCGTCAGCCGGGCCGTCTTCTCAACAGCCTGCGGGAGCTCAGCTAAAACGCGGCCACCTTGATGCCCCGCCCACCGGAAGTCAAAATCATAGCTGCTTTCTTTAAAAAACAGCGCCACATCTGTTTATAGGTTGTGTGTGGTATTGCAGCTCATTCACTTCACTGGCCTTCAGCTGCAATACCGAACACAAGTTATAGACTGGTAGGGTGACAAAGTGGAGACCAAAATAATCATCATCTTTAAATGAACTGAACTCATTTGCTGATGATGATTATCATGGCGGAGTTGGGCCCTACTCCGAGTTGTGCTATGGGTCGAGTCTACTTTGTATGCTCCTGGATCTGGAAATTTCACAAATGCATGGGGTTTCCATTCATATTTCTGATCTGTCAAGACATATATCATGAGTTGGTATAATGCAGCAACATTATATTACCAGCAATGATATTTGCTATTGATCTGTAAAGCTTTGTGCTGCGTTGCTCTGATTCCGGAAATATGATTCACACTCTCTTTTCGCTTGTGTGAAATTACGGCTGTTGTGAATGCTGGGAGTTGTAGGTTGCAGACTGCAAGCTCATAGTAAAAGCTTTCCTTCTGTGTCTAGAAACTCCATACTCCAGAACGTCTGTGTTTTAGTTTTAATTATACAAAAAAGTAAAAAGGCTAAAACAAATCAAAAATACTTATGTTCAACTCAATAATAATAGAATATAGATAGATAGATAGACAGACAGACAGACAGACAGACAGACAGACAGACAGACAGACAGACAGATAGATAGATAGATAGATAGATAGATAGATAGATAGATAGATAGATAGATAGATAGATGATAGATAGATAGATAGATAGATAGATAGATAGATAGATAGATAGATAGATAGATAGATAGATAGATAGATATGAGATAGATATGAGATAGATAGATAGATAGATAGATAGATAGATAGATAGATAGATAGATAGATAGATAGATAGATAGATAGATATGAGATAGATATGAGATAGATATGAGATAGATAGATAGATAGATAGATAGATAGATAGATAGATAGATAGATAGATAGATAGATAGATGATTTTAATTAGTTCAATGCTGGATCCTACCATCCCCAGGTATATATGTAGGCTTAGTCCCAGTTCTGGGTGTATTTGCAGCGTAGTTTCCCACCTTACAGAGGTCGCCTTGTCGTGGCAGGTGGGCAAAATCTTTTTGATCAAAATGTGCACTAAGAACCTCCCTATTATAAGTAGATTTAGCTTTAGTGCATATTTATTTATATTTAGTGGTTTAGGTGGCATTAGTGTCGCAGTGTGCTATCGCCATTCTTTTTCTGCTAGATAGATAGATAGACAGACAGATGAATAGATGGATAGATGGATAGATGGATACGATTGTACAACCTAGTGGAGGAATTTTGGACCATTGCTTCCTGCTTACAGCTCATTAATATTTCAGCGATGCCTTACACGAATCTCTGGGTCAGGACTCAGACTTGACCATTCCAAAATACAAATCTTTTTTAAACATTCTTGTTGCATCACCCTCTAACTCTTGAGGTCATGGACTGCTGCCCTTATAGTCTCCTGTAAAATGTTTAGATAAATCTTTCAATGTATTGCTCCCTCAATGGTCCAGGCCCTGAGGCAGCAAAGCAAAACCAAACTATGATGCCCCCTCCACATGAGGTGAGGTTTTTGCAGTTTGTAGAGCCTTCAGTAGTTCTTTTGCTGTTACGGTTGGGCTCTTTCTCACCTCTTCCATTTGTAGACAATTTATCTTGTGCCGTGGATTAATCTACACCCAGGTCTTTAGCAATGTTTTTTTTTAGCCCTTTCCAGCTTCGTGCGTCTCTACAAAACGTCTTCTGAAAGTTGTTTGCCTCGAGGCATGGTTCACAGTATCAAAATTTTCTTCAGAAGAATAGATTTGTCAGTAACCAGGCTTTGTGTGCCTATATTCAATGGGCAAATCGCCTGTGTGAAACTCACACTTTTAATCTAATCTCATTAATTGTTACACCTTTTGCCATTTAGTTCTTAGCATTTAGTCAGTAACAGTATGGAGGTATTATTCAATTACTATGTAGTGGTAATATATGATCATAGTATGGCGGTGTTATTTTCTATTTATTTAACCGTACAGCGTCACATTTTGGCTCTACTAGGAGCATACCAGTCTGAGACAGGAAATAGAATGATAGCTAGATAGCTAGATAGATAGACAGACAGACAGACTGAGATAGATAGATAGATAGATAGATAGATAGATAGATAGATAGATAGATAGATAGATAGATAGATAGATAGATAGATAGATAGATAGATAGATGATAGATAGATAGATAGATAGATAGATAGATAGATAGATAGATAGATAGATAGATAGATAGATAGATAGATAAAGTTGAATAATAATCACAGTCTTTTAGTGAGTCAAGCAGAGCAAAAAAAATCTTCATAATTGTCCATGAACGATGGTGATGTCATTCATTCCTCGGAGCCCACTTGTCTCTACAGGGGGCCATCATCATGGAAGGTGAGTCATTCACCTCCCTTCATTTCTGGCCTCTCCTTAAGTCTTTTAAATATAAACTGATGCAGCATAATGAACATGTAACTTAATTCACCTTCCTTAAAAAATAAATTAAAAAAAAGCTAGCTGTGGCCAGTAAAATATTCTACAGCTAATTGGCTCTAAACCCCCTGCAAAGACAAACTGAAGAACAAAGTCCAATCAGCAGCAATGCCATGTGCCCACTGTGTGCTGCGAGGCAGCAGGGGATGTTTAATCCATGAAAAAGAAAATATCAAGAAATAGTCAAATTCAAGGGAAAATTATTTTTCTATTTTTTTATTTTACAACTAAATACAGTGGTGTCCATGGAAAAGAGGTTATAGGTATTATGGTGCCAGTCTTGCCACCCAGGATAGAAGGGCTTGGTGCTTGTTTCCCCCTCACACCATTTTCATGTTCCTTGGGCCAATTCCCTACCTCCTTGCTTACTAACAATTCAGTTCCTTCGGAGAGTGGAGTCCTGCACAGGTTCTCATCACCCAATAGCAAACAGGATGGAACCAACCAGGACTGGACCCGCTCTCTCTCCAAAGTCCTGAGAGCAGCTGCATGGTCTGCCTCTATGGTACGCATGTGCTGGTCTACATACAACTGAACATTAGTAGAACGGATATCTTTAATTTTTTTTTTTTTTAAAGAGACCGTTGCGGAGGGAAGGACCCGATCCCCAAAAGTTATACTCACCTGGTCCCCACCATTCCCTACACGCACAAGAGTCTTTCCCAGTACAACTCATGGCTAGTTGTGGCCCTGCCCTGTACAGAATCACAACCGATCGCCTGCTTGTATGATCAGCTGTGCTTCTGTATGAAAATCGCCGGGGGGCGGCCTTTGCAGCGTATTTTTACATTGGCGGTACGATG